>NW_026571018.1:31836615-31955115 GCF_026225935.1 Boleophthalmus pectinirostris | reverse complement strand
CCCAGTGTGGATTCTCAGATGTCGATGGAGATGACTAGATTGTTTGAATTCCGTTCCACATTGGTCACATTCAAATGGTTTCTCTCCAGTGTGGATTCTCATATGTGTTACAAGGTCGCTTGACCGTGAAAATGTCTTCTCACAAACATCACATCTATATGGTTTTACCCCAGTGTGGATTCTCAGATGTCGATGGAGATGACTAGACTGTTTGAATTCCTTTCTACATTGGTCACATTCAAATGTTTTTTCTCCAGTGTGGATTTTCATGTGTCGATGAAGGTCGCCAGATTGTAAAAATCCCTTCCCACACTGGTCACAGGTGAATGCCATTCTGTTGGTAGATCTTGTAGCTCTGCATTACAACAAAGGAAAGAAAGTGTCAAGTAAAATAACCTTTTCTAAACCTACAAATAAAGTAATTGTAACTAAATACACATAAAGCACATATTAATTCACATATCAGCATATATGTCAGAATGTTTCAATGTGTTTTCTACAAGCAAATTGCATTAGGCTGCAGGAGAGAAGATCACATTAAGGTAACATATACAGAGATATTTAACTCTTTTTTTTTTGCCCTGAATCCCAATCTATATAGACACCAATTATGATATACTTACAAGAGTAGTCAAAGAAAGTTCTTGAAGTACTTCAGAAGCCAACCATCTGAATCTGGTAGTTCACTCGATCAAAAGTTATGGGTAATTCCTGGCATATAAAAGCAGCTTCTTCTGTGTCCATTCACCGCCTCTTATTTGTCTTTGGATGTTGTTGCAGTTGGTTAAGTGCCTTTCCACCCCTCCCCACTCTTTTTATTGGACCACAGCAGCCAGTCAGGATCATCTGGGGGTAGGCACCTTTGCAAACTCTCATGTGAAAAAGACATTATGCTGTCCCACAAGACAAAGGGCAGCATTTCAATAACAAAGGTCTTTCAGTGTCAGGCAGCCAGGTGGATTAGTCCATAGAGGTGTGGGTGGGAGCAGAGGTGTGAAGGGCTCAGGAGGTGGGGCACCATCAAAATGAAGACAGAGGCAAAAATCAAATATCTACATGAGTTAAAATGATCTCTAATCTTAAAGTAGTCTTAATTATTATTTCACCGGGGTCCTCGACAGGGATGTCCATTATCCACTAAAAATCATCCAAGTCCCCAGCAAACGGGGAAATTTAAGTCAGTGAACAGGACAAAAGTTGAATTTTGACTTTTCCAACCTGGATGATTGAGGGATTATATGAACATCCAAGTCTTATCATGAAATCAGTATCCGTGCTGACAATGTTTTATTTTACTTACAAACCAGAAGTCTTGACCGCAGTGAACAATAAATCTGAATTACCCATTTTCCAAAAATATTAAACAATTCTATTGAAGATCACCTTGTGATCAGATGTGGTCTGTCTCTTTGGTTCTGCACCCTCTGAGCTTGAAGATCCTCACTTTGTTCAACTTCAAATATTTCATCAAAATAAAATCAACCAGATATTTAAAAACATTTACATTACTTCAGGTTAACAGTTTCAATGGCCCCTTTACTGTCACTACAGCTACAAATACCAATCACTGCACTTCTCCTGGACTTATTTTATAACTACACTTTTTGTGTTAGAGGAACAGACTGGTCAAATATCCACATATATTAAATTACTTTAGTTCAGAATTTTTCTTAGAAATTAGACAAGCTACTATCAGAGAGAAAAACTACTTGCCATTTCCGAATCAATAAACTTTATATTTACAGTACATGGATTACATGGAAGAGCTCCATCTTCTACTATTCTGTGTCATTCAGAGCCAACTTCAAACCTTCTCTCAAATCTCTTTAAAAACATTTAATGCTTCACCTGTTCTTGTGAAAGAAGCTCCCACTGTTTGTCAACCCCTTGTGTGTGTGTTTCATTTCTAAAGTTCTTCAATGTATATGTGAGACATAAGACAAGCATGAACAAATGTTATAAAATAAAAAGACTTTTCACTTTTCATCACAGCAACCATGAAAAGAAACAAGACTCAGCAGCAAAAAAAAAAGGCTGCAATGAAGCAGGATTGAAAGCTCAAAGTTACAAACAATACAATAAAGATATGGACAAACTGCAGCTAAATCTTTCTAATTAAAAAAAAAGGGAAAAAAATCTTAACATCAATTTAAGCTTGTAATTTTTGACACTACACAGAGCTCAACTCCACAGTCTGGAGTTTCTGAAGTCTTATCTCCAGCTTTTTGAGTCTGACTTGAGGCTCACATAATCCGACCTCAGCAGCTCTTTCTCCTTTAGTGAGTTCAAGACGGTGCACCTTCAGATGAGCAGGTTTTATCATCCCACACTGGTCAGAACTGCAGCTTTTCTCTTCAGCCTGGAAGATTGGGACGTGTTTCACACGGTTCTTCGCAGGCCTGAAAGCCTTTTCTCTTTTTTCACAGTCATATGGTTTTTCTCCTGTGTGCGTTCGGCAGTGACTGGAGAGTTCCTGGGATGTTCTAAAAAATGTTTTACACTGGCCACACTCATAGTCTGTGCCAGAAGTGAATTCTCATGTGTTTATTGAGACTGGATGATTCAGAGAAAGTTTTCCCACATTGGTCACACTCGTATGGCTTCTCTCCAGTGTGGATTCTCTTATGTGATATTAGGTCGCTTGACCGTGAAAATGTCTTCTCACAAATGTCACATCTGTATGGTTTTTCCCCTGTGTGAATTTTCATATGTTGATGAAGGCTACCAGATTGTCTAAATTCCTTCCCACACTGTTGACATTCAAATGGATTCACTCCAGTGTGGATTCTCATATGTGTCACAAGGTGGCTTGACCTTGAAAATGTCTTCTCACAGACAACACATCTGTATGGTTTTTCCCAGTGTGGATTCTCATATGTGATACTAGGCTGCTTGACTGTGAAAATGTCTTCTCACAAACATCACATCTGTATGTTTTTTCTCCAGTGTGGATTTTCGTATGTGATACTAGGCTGCTTGACTGTGAAAATGTCTTCTCACAAACATCACATCTGTATGGTTTTTCTCCAGTGTGGATTTTCGTATGTGATACTAGGCTGCTTGACTGTGAAAATGTCTTCTGACAAACATCACAGCTGTATGGTTTTTCCCCAGTGTGGATTCTCATATGTTGATGGAGATGACTAGATTGTTTGAATTCCATTCCACACTGGTCACATTCAAATGGTTTCTCTCCAGTGTGGATTCTCATATGTGTTACAAGGTCACTTGACTGTGAAAATGCTTTCTCACAAACATCACATCTGTGAGATTTTTCTCCTGTGTGAATTTTCATATGTTGATGAAGGCTACCAGATTGTCTAAATTCCTTCCCACACTGTTGACATTCAAATGGTTTCTCTCCAGTGTGGATTCTCATATGTGTCACAAGGTTGCTTGACCTTGAAAATGGCTTCTCACAAACAACACATCTGTATGGTTTTTCCCCAGTGTGGACTCTCATATGTAATTCAAGGTTGTGTGACCTTGAAAATGTCTTCTCACAAGCATCACATCTGTATGGTTTTACCCCAGTGTGGATTCCCATATGTCGATGGAGATGACTAGATTGTTTGAATTCCTTTCCACATTGGTCACATTCAAATGTTTTTTCTCCAGTGTGGATTTTCATGTGTTGATGAAGGTCACCAGATTGTAAAGTCCCTTCCCACACTGGTTACAGGTGAATACCATTCTGTTGGTAGATCTTGTAGCTCTGCATTACAACAAAGGAAAGAAAGTGTCAGGTAAAATAACCTTTTCTAAACGTTCAAATAAAGTCATTGTAATTAAATACACAAACCACATATTAATTTATATATATTCATATGTGAGAATGTTTCAATGTGTTTTCTACAAGCAAATTTCATTAGGTTGCAGGAGAGAAGATCACATTAAGGTAACATATACAGAGATATTTAACTCTTTTTTTTTTTTGCGCTGAATCCCAATTTATATAGACACCAAATATGATATACTTACAAGAGTAGTCAAAGAAAGTTCTTGAAGTACTTCAGCCAACCATCTGAATCTGGTAGTTCACTCAATCAAAAATTATGGTTAATTCCTGGCATAAAAAAGCAGCTTCTTCTGTGTCCATTCACCGCCTCTTCTTTGTCTCTGGATGTTACTACAGTTGGTTAAGTGCCTCTCCACCCCTCCCCACTCTTTTTATTGGACCACAGCAGCCAGTCAGGATCATCGGGGGTAGGCACCTTTGCAAACTCTCACGTGAAAAAGACATTATGCTGTCCCACAAGACAAAGGGCAGCATTTCAATAACAAAGGTCTTTCATTGTCAGGCAGCCAGGTGG
This sequence comes from Boleophthalmus pectinirostris, assembly GCF_026225935.1. Lineage (NCBI taxonomy): Eukaryota > Metazoa > Chordata > Actinopteri > Gobiiformes > Gobiidae > Boleophthalmus > Boleophthalmus pectinirostris. Next base: position 31,950,802 of record NW_026571018.1, on the reverse strand, counting down.
ATTAGTCCATAGAGGTGTGTGTGGGTGGGGAGCAGAGGTGTGAAGGGCTCAGGGGGTGGGGCACCGTCAAAATGAAGACAGAGGCAAAAATCAAATATCTACATGAGTTAAAATGATCTCTAATCTTAAAGTAGTGTTAATTATTATTTCACCGGGGTCCTCGACAGGATGTCCATTACCCACTTAAAAAACATTCAAGCCCCCAGCAAACGGGGAAATTTAAGTCAGTGAACAGGACAAAAGTTGAATTTTGACTTTGCCTGCCTGGATGACTGAGGGATTATATGAACATCCAAGCCTCATCATGAAATCTCATGTCTCAGTGCTGACAATATTTTACAACCAGAAGCCTTGACTGCAGTGAACAATAAATCTGAATGACCCATTTTCCAAAAATATCAAACAATTCTATTGAAGATCACCTTGTGATCAGATGTGGTCTGTCTCTTTGGTTCTGCACCCTCTGAGCTTGAAGATCCTCACTTTGTCCAACTTCCAATATTTCATCAAAATAAAATCAACCAGATATTTAAAAACATTTACATTACTTCAGGTTGACAAGTTTCAATGGCCCCTTTACTGTCACTACAGCTACAAATACCAATCACTGCACTTCTCCTGGACTTATTTTATAACTATGCTTTTTGTGTTAGCAGAACACACTGGTCAAATATTCACATATATTAAATTACTTTAGTTCAGAATTTTTCTTAGAGAAATTAGACAAGCTACTATCAGAGAGAAAAACTACTTGCCATTTCCGAATCAATAAACTCTATATTTACAGTACATGGATTACATGGAAGACCTCCATCTTCTACTATTCTGTGTCATTCAGAGCCAACTTCAAACCTTCTCTCAAATCTCTTTAAAAACATTTAATGCTTCACCTGTTCTTGTGAAAGAAGCTCCCACTGTTTGTCAACCCCTTGTGTGTGTGTTTCATTTCTAAAGTTCTTCAATGTATATGTGAGACATAAGACAAGCATGAACAAATGTTATAAAATAAAAAGACTTTATTTCACTTTTCATCACAGCAACCATGAAAAGAAACAAGAGTCAGCAGCAAAAAAAAAAAAAAAAAGTCTGCAATGAAGCAGGATTGAAAGCTCAAAGTTAAAAACAATACAATAAAGATGGACAAACTGCAGCTAAATCTTCTAATTTAAAAAAAGAAAAAAAAAAATCTTAACATCAATTTAAGCTTGTAATTTTTGACACTACACAGAGCTCAACTCCACAGTCTGGAGTCTCTGAAGTCTTATCTCCAGCTTTTTGAGTCTGACTTGAGGCTCACATAATCCGACCTCAGCAGCTCTTTCTCCTTTAGTGAGTTCAAGACGGTGCACCTTCAGATGAGCAGGTTTTATCATCCCACACTGGTCAGAACTGCAGCTTTTCTCTTCAGCCTGGAAGATTGGGACGTGTTTCACACGGTTCTTCGCAGGCCTGAAAGCCTTTTCTCTTTTTTCACAGTCATATGGTTTTCTCCTGTGTGCGTTCGGCAGTGACTGGAGAGTTCCTGGGATGTTCTAAAAAATGTTTTACACTGGCCACACTCATAGTCTGTGCCAGAAGTGAATTCTCATGTGTTTATTGAGACTGGATGATTCAGAGAAAGTTTTCCCACATTGGTCACACTCGTATGGCTTCTCTCCAGTGTGGATTCTCTTATGTGATATTAGGTTGCTTGACCGTGAAAATGTCTTCTCACAAATGTCACATCTGTATGGTTTTTCCCCTGTGTGAATTTTCATATGTTGATGAAGGCTACCAGATTGTCTAAATTCCTTCCCACACTGTTGACATTCAAATGGATTCACTCAAGTGTGGATTCTCATATGTGTCACAAGGTGGCTTGACCTTGAAAATGTCTTCTCACAGACAACACATCTGTATGGTTTTTCCCCAGTGTGGACTCTCATATGTAATTTACGGTTGTGTGACGTTGAAAATATTTTCTCACAAACATCACATCTGTATGGTTTTTCCCCAGTGTGAATTCTCATATGTGATACTAGGCTGCTTGACCGTGAAAATGTCTTCTCACAAACATCACATCTGTATGGTTTTTCCCCAGTGTGGATTCTCATATGTGATACTAGGCTGCTTGACTGTGAAAATGTCTTCTCACAAACATCACATCTGTATGGTTTTTCCCAGTGTGGATTCTCATATGTGATACTAGGCTGCTTGACCGTGAAAATGTCTTCTCACAAACATCACAGCTGTATGGTTTTTCCCCAGTGTGGATTCTCATATGTGTTACAAGGTCACTTAACTGTGAAAATGTCTTCTCACAAACATCACACCTGTATGGTTTTTCCCCAGTGTGGATTCTCATATGTTGATGGAGATGACTAGATTGTTTGAATTCCATTCCACACTGGTCACATTCAAATGGTTTCTCTCCAGTGTGGATTCTCATATGTGTTACAAGGTCGCTTGACCATGAAAATGCTTTCTCACAAACATCACATCTGTGAGATTTTTCTCCTGTGTGAATTTTAATATGTTGATGAAGGCTACCAGATTGTCTAAATTCCTTCCCACACTGTTGACATTCAAATGGTTTCTCTCCAGTGTGGATTCTCATATGTGTCACAAGGTTGCTTGACCTTGAAAATGGCTTCTCACAAACAACACATCTGTATGGTTTTTCCCCAGTGTGGACTCTCATATGTAATTCAAGGTTGTGTGACCTTGAAAATGTCTTCTCACAAACATCACATCTGTATGGTTTTTCCCCAGTGTGGATTCTCATATGTAGATGGAGATGACTAGATTGTTTGAATTCCATTCCACACTGGTCACATTCAAATGGTTTCTCTCCAGTGTGGATTCTCATATGTTGATGAAGATTACTAGATTTTTTGAATTTCATTTCACACTGGTCACATTCAAATGGTTTCTCTCCAGTGTGGATTCTCATATGTGATACTAAGCTGCTTGACTGTGAAAATGTTTTCTCACAAACATCACATCTGTATGGTTTTTCCCTAGTGTGGATTCTCAGATGTCGATGGAGATGACTAGATTGTTTGAATTCCGTTCCACATTGGTCACATTCAAATGGTTTCTCTCCAGTGTGGATTCTCATATGTGTTACAAGGTCGCTTGACCGTGAAAATGTCTTCTCACAAACATCACATCTGTATGGTTTTACCCCAGTGTGGATTCTCAGATGTTGATGGAGATGACTAGATTGTTTGAATTCCTTTCCACATTGGTCACATTCAAATGTTTTTTCTCCAGTGTGGATTTTCATGTGTCGATGAAGGTCGCCAGATTGTAAAAATCCCTTCCCACACTGGTCACAGGTGAATACCATTCTGTTGGTAGATCTTGTAGCTCTGCATTACAACAAAGGAAAGAAAGTGTCAAGTAAAATAACCTTTTCTAAACCTACAAATAAAGTAATTGTAACTAAATACACATAAAGCACATATTAATTCACATATCAGCATATGTCAGAATGTTTCAATGTGTTTTCTACAAGCAAATTGAATTAGGCTGCAGGAGAGAAGATCACATTAAGGTAACATATACAGAGATATTTAACTCTTTTTTTTTTTTGCCCTGAATCCCAATCTATATAGACACCAATTATGATATACTTACAAGAGTAGTCAAAGAAAGTTCTTGAAGTACTTCAGAAGCCAACCATCTGAATCTGGTAGTTCACTCGATCAAAAGTTATGGGTAATTCCTGGCATATAAAAGCAGCTTCTTCTGTGTCCATTCACCGCCTCTTATTTGTCTTTGGATGTTGTTGCAGTTGGTTAAGTGCCTTTCCACCCCTCCCCACTCTTTTTATTGGACCACAGCCAGTCAGGATCATCTGGGGGTAGGCACCTTTGCAAACTCTCATGTGAAAAAGACATTATGCTGTCCCACAAGACAAAGGGCAGCATTTCAATAACAAAGGTCTTTCAGTGTCAGGCAGCCAGGTGGATTAGTCCATAGAGGTGTGGGTGGGAGCAGAGGTGTGAAGGGCTCAGGAGGTGGGGCACCATCAAAATGAAGACAGAGGCAAAAATCAAATATCTACATGAGTTAAAATGATCTCTAATCTTAAAGTAGTCTTAATTATTATTTCACCGGGGTCCTCGACAGGATGTCCATTACCCACTTAAAAAACATTCAAGCCCCCAGCAAACGGGGAAATTTAAGTCAGTGAACAGGACAAAAGTTGAATTTTGACTTTGCCTGCCTGGATGACTGAGGGATTATATGAACATCCAAGCCTCATCATGAAATCTCATGTCTCAGTGCTGACAATATTTTACTACCAGAAGCCTTGACTGCAGTGAACAATAAATCTGAATGACCCATTTTCCAAAAATATCAAACAATTCTATTGAAGATCACCTTGTGATCAGATGTGGTCTGTCTCTTTTTTCTGCACCCTCTGAGCTTGAAGATCCTCACTTTGTCCAACTTCCAATATTTCATCAAAATAAAATCAACCAGATATTTAAAAACATTTACATTACTTATGGTTGACGGTTTCAATGGCCCCTTTACTGTCACTACAGCTACAAATACCAATCACTGCACTTCTCCTGGACTTATTTTATAACTATGCTTTTTGTGTTAGCAGAACACACTGGTTAAATATTCACATATATTAAATTACTTTAGTTCAGAATTTTTCTTAGAGAAATTAGACAAGCTACTATCAGAGAGAAAAACTACTTGCCATTTCCGAATCAATAAACTGTATATTTACAGTACATGGATTACATGGAAGACCTCCATCTTCTACTATTCTGTGTCATTCAGAGCCAACTTCAAACCTTCTCTCAAATCTCTTTAAAAACATTTAATGCTTCACCTGTTCTTGTGAAAGAACAACCCCTTTTGTGTGTTTCATTTCTAAAGTTCTTCAATGTATATGTGAGACATAAGACAAGCATGAACAAATGTTATAAAATAAAAAGACTTTATTTCACTTTTCATCACAGCAACCATGAAAAGAAACAAGACTCAGCAGCAAAAAAAAAAAAAAAAAAAAAAAAAGGCTGCAATGAAGCAGGATTGAAAGCTCAAAGTTACAAACAATAGAATAAAGATGGACAAACTGCAGCTAAATCTTCTAATAAAAAAAAATAAAAATAAAAATCTTAACATCAATTTAAGCTTGTAATTTTTTACACTACACAGAGCTCAACTCCACAGTCTGGAGTCTCTGAAGTCTTATCTCCAGCTTTTTGAGTCTGACTTGAGGCTCACATAATCTGACCTCAGCAGCTCTTTCTCCTTTAGTGAGTTCAAGACGGTGCACCTTCAGATGAGCAGGTTTTATCATCCCACACTGGTCAGAACTGCAGCTTTTCTCTTCAGCCTGGAAGATTGGGACGTGTTTCACATGGTTCTTCGCAGGCCTGAAAGCCTTTTCTCTTTTTTCACAGTCATATGGTTTTTCTCCTGTGTGAAGTCTGTGAACAGTCTGCCAGAAGTGAATTCTCATGTGTTTATTGAGACTGGATGATTCAGAGAAAGTTTTCCCATATTGGTCACACTCGTATGGCTTCTCTCCAGTGTGGATTCTCTTATGTGATATTAGGTCGCTTGACCGTGAAAATGTCTTTTCACAAATGTCACATCTGTATGGTGTTTCCCCTGTGTGGATTCTCATATGTGATACTAGGGTGCTTGACCGTGAAAATGTTTTCTCACAAACATCACATCTGTGTGATTTTTCTCCTGTGTGAATTTTCATATGTTGATGAAGGCTACCAGATTGTCTAAATTCCTTCCCACACTGTTGACATTCAAATGGATTCACTCCAGTGTGGATTCTCATATGTGTCACAAGGTGGCTTGACCTTGAAAATGTCTTCTCACAAACAACACATCTGTATGGTTTTTCCCCAGTGTGGATTCTCATATGTTGATGGAGAATACTAGATGTATTAAATTCCATTCCACACTGGTCACATTCAAATGGTTTCTCTCCAGTGTAGATTGTCATATGTTGATGAAGATTACTAGATTTTTTGAATTTCATTCCACACTGGTCACATTCAAATGGTTTCTCTCCAGTGTGGATTCTCATATGTGTTACAAGGTCGCTTGACCGTGAAAATGTCTTCTCACAAACATGACATCTGTATGGTTTCTCTCCAGTGTGGATTCTCAGATGTCGATGGAGATGACTAGATTGTTTGAATTCCTTTCCACATTGGTCACATTCAAATGGTTTCGCTCCAGTGTGGATTCTCATATGTTGATGAAGATTACTAGATTTTTTGAATTCCATTCCACACTGGTCACATTCAAATGGTTTCTCTCCAGTGTGGATTCTCATATGTGTTACAAGGTCGCTTGACCGTGAAAATGCTTTCTCACAAACATCATATCTGTATGGTTTCTCTCCAATGTGGATTCTCAGATGTTGATGGAGATGACTAGATTGTTTGAATTCCATTCCACATTGGTCACATTTAAATGTTTTTTCTCCAGTGTGGATTCTCATGTGTCGATGAAGGTCATCAGATTGTAAAAATCCCTTCCCACACTGGTTACAGGTGAATGCCATTCTGTTGGTAGATCTTGTAGCTCTGCATTAAAACAAAGGAAAGAAAGTGTCAAGTAAAATAACATTTTCTAAACGTACAAATAAAGTAATTGTAACTAAATACACATAAACCACATGTTAATTTATATATATTCATATGTCAGACTACAAGAGTAGTCAAAGAAAGTTCTTGAAGTACTTAAGCCAACCATCTGAATCTGGTAGTTCACTCAATCAAAAATTATGGTTAATTCCTGGCATAAAAAAGCAGCTTCTTCTGTGTCCATTCACTGCCTCTTGTTTGTCTCTGGATGTTACTGCAGTTGGTTAAGTGCCTCTCGACCCCTCCCCACTCTTTTTATTGGACCACAGCAGCCAGTCAGGATCATCTGGGGGTAGGCACCTTTGCAAACTCTCATGTGAAAAAGACATTATGCTGTCCCACAAGACAAAGGGCAGCATTTCAATAACAAAGGTCTTTCAGTGTCAGGCAGCCAGGTGGATTAGTCCATAGAGGTGTGGGTGGGAGCAGAGGTGTGAAGGGCTCAGGAGGTGGGGCACCATCAAAATGAAGACAGAGGAAAAAATCAAATATCTACATGAGTTAAAATGATCTCTAATCTTAAAGTAGTCTTAATTATTATTTCACCAGGGTCCTCGACAGGGATGTCCATTATCCACTAAAATCATGCAAGCCCCCAGCAAACGGGGAAATTTAAGACAGTGAACAGGACAAAAGTTGAATTTTGACTTTGCCTACCTGGATGATTGAGGGATTATATGAACATCCAAGTCTCATCATGACATCAGTATCAGTGCTGACAACGTTTTATTTTACTTACAAACCAGAAGCCTTGACTGCAGTGAACAATAAATCTGAATGACCCATTTTCCAAAAATATCAAACAATTCTATTGAAGATCACCTTGTGATCAGATGTGGTCTGTCGCTTTGGTTCTGCACCCTCTGAGCTTGAAGATCCTCACTTTGTTCTACTTCAAATATTTCATCAAAATTAAATCAACCAGATATTTAAAAACATTTACATTACTTCAGGTTGACAGTTTCAATGGCCCCTTTACTGTCACTACAGCTACAAATACCAATCACTGCACTTCTCCTGGACATATTTTATAACTACACTTTTTGTGTTAGAGGAACACACTGGTCAAATATCCACATATGTTAAATTACTTTAGTTCAGAATTTTTCTTAGAGAAATTAGACAAGCTACTATCAGAGAGAAAAACTACTTGCCATTTCCGAATCAATAAACTCTATATTTACAGTACATGGATTACATGGAAGACCTCCATCTTCTACTATTCTGTGTCATTCAGAGCCAACTTCAAACCTTCTCTCTAATCTGATTAAAAACATTTAATGCTTCACCTGTTCTTGTGAAAGAAGCTCACACTGTTTCTCAGCCTTTTGTGTGTGTAGTTTCTCGATGCATATGTGAGAAATAAGACAAGCATGAAGAGATGTTCTAAAATAAAAAGACTTTATTTCACTTTTTCATTACAGCAGCCATGAAAAGAAACAAGAGTCAGCAGCAAAAAAAAAAAAAAAACAGCAGTGAGGCAGGACTGAAAGCTTAAAGTTAAAAACAACACAACAAAGATGGACAAACTGCAGCTAAATCTTCTCATTAAAAAAACGAAAAAAAAAAAAAAAAAGACATATCAATTTAAGCTTGTAATTTTTGACACTACACAGAGCTCAACTCCACAGTCTGGAGTCTCTGAAGCCTGATCTTCAGCTTTTTGAGTCTGACTTGAGGCTCACATGATCCAGTCTCAGCAGCTTTTTCTCCTTTAGTGAGTTCAAGACGGTGCACCTTCAGATGAGCAGGTTTTCTCAAAGTCATTCCACACTGGTCAGAGCTGCAGTTTTTCTCTTCAGGCTGAAAGATTTGGACATGTTTCACACGGTTCTTCACAGACCTGAAGCCTTCCCTCTTTCTTCACAGTCGTATGGTTTGTCTCCTGTGTGCGTTCTGTTGTAACTGGAGAGTTCCTGGGATGTTCTAAAAAACTTTTCACAATGGCCACACTCATACAGTCTGTGCCAGAAGTGAATTCTCATGTGTTTATTGAGACCGGATGATTCAGAGAAAGTTTTCCCACATTGGTCACACTCATAAGGCTGCTCTTCAGTGTGGATTCTCATGTGTTTCTTGAGGTCATCAGATTGTCTAATTCCTTCCCACGCTGTTCAAATTCAAATGGCTTCACTTCAGTGTGGATTCTCATATATGATACAAGGTGGCTTGACTGTAAAAATATCTTCTCACCAACATCACATGTGTATGGTTTTACCCCTGTGTGGATTCTCAAATGTTAATGAAAGTGACTAGATTGTTTGAATCCCTTCCCACACTGGTCACAGGTGAATACGGTTCTGTTGGTAGATCCTGTAGTTCTGCATTAGAGCAAACAAAAGAAAGTGTCAAGTAAAATAACATTTTGTAAACGTATAAATGAAGTAATTGCAACTAAATACACATGAAGCACATATCAATTCATATATAAGCATATGTCAGAATGTTTCACTGTGTGTTCTACAAGCAAGTTGCATTACGTTGCAGGAATCAACTACATTTATATTTCATTTTAAAAGGCACACTTTTTTGTCAGTAGCAAAAGATCACATAAAGGTAACATATACAGAGATACTTTACTTTTTTATTTGCTATGAATCCTAATCCTTATAAACACTGAATATGATATACTTACAAGAGTAGTCACAGAATGTTCTTGAAGTACTTCAGCCAACCATCTGAATCTGGTAGTTCACTCGATCAAAAGTTATGGGTAATTCCTGGCATATAAAAGCAGCTTCTTCTGTGTCCATTCACTGCCTCTTTTTTGTCTCTGGATGTTGCTGCAGTTGGTGCCTCTCGATCCCTCTCCACTCTTTTTAATGGACCACAGCAGCCAGTCAGGGTGGGCAGCTTCACAAACTCACATGTGACACAAAGGGTTGCATTTCAATAACAAAGGTCATTAAGTGTCAGTCAGCCAGGTGGATTAGTCCATAGAGGTGTGGGCAGGAGCAGAGGTGTGAAGGGCTCAGGGGGTGGGGCACCATCAAAGTGAAGACAGAGGCAAACATCAAATATCTACATGATTTAAAATGATCTCTAATCTTAAAGTAGTCTTAATTATTATTTTACAGGGGCACTAGACAGGGATGTCCATTATTCACTTAAAAAACATTCAAGCCCCACAGCAAAAGGGAAATTTAAGTCAGTCAATGGGATAAAAGTTGATTTTTTACTTTGCCTACCTGGACGTCTGAGGGATTACACGAACATCCAAGCCTCATCATAAAATTAGTCTCAGTGCTGACAGTATTTTACTCTACTTACAAACCAGAAGTCTTGACTGCAATGAACAATAAATCTGAATGACCCATTTGCTAGCTGGGAGAGGAATTTGCGAAATATCATAAGGATTGTGCACTTCTGGAAAAGTTTTTGATTTTTGGCAGGGTGTTAGGTATGGGCCTAAGGTTTTTAAAATTCCATATATACAAGTTGGGGTTGCTCGTTAGTGGCCGGTATACATAAAATCCAAAATGGCCCCCGCCAAAAAGAGAAAAGGTTGCATCCCACCTTCCTTTTGTCTAAAATTGTTATATAATGACTTGACTTGATAAAAGGAATGTGATTTTAATACTATCTTCCAATTTTAAGGACATTTTCATGCTCAGTTTACTGTCATGGTCACTTTTTGCTTGAAAAACGGTCCATATCTCTGAAATGAAATAATATACCGTATAAAGATCATTCAAGCCTCTAAACCCATATGTTCATCCTTAGAGAATAATATTGAACATGTTACCATTATACTAGTGTGAAAAATATTGTTTCGCAAAAGCGTTTACCAGAGACTATTTATGAAATCAAGTCAAATGTGGTGCAGAAATAGTTTCAGTGTTCGATGAAATGCTCCAGAATGTGTTTGACCAGTTTACCCAAGCTTTGCCATTCGGATTCAGCTGGCTTTACTAGAACAGAGGTCACCAAACTTTTTTCTCTGGGGGCCACATTATCGCTCCTGACTGTGATGGGGGCTGGGGTTGATTAGGCCATATAACAGAACCAAAAAAACAAAAGCAAGAAAATAGGCCATGACAACTTTTGAGGATTGCCTCATGGGGGCAGTTCAAGTGGTGAGGAGCAGATCAAAGTACCGTGGCAGGCTGGAGTTGGCCCGAGGGCCTTTGCTTGATGACACATCTACTAGAATGTTGTATAGTCCATTGCAAAATGTAATGATTCTGTGTTTGCTGCAGCTGGGTACCACGGTCATCAAATTTCGACGGGTTACCTCTCCCTTGCTTAGCCAGGGAGGACGCCTTAAGAGTAGGTGCATGTGTTTGAACCGGTTCTTGTGTGGAGGCCCCAGTCAGAGACAGAGTACAACTCCTGGTTGTGCAAACATTTGCCCGTGACTGCAGAACTCGTCAGACCAACCTGTGCACTGCCTGGATTGATTACAAGAAAACTTATGACACAATGCCAGACATATGGATCACTGAGTGCTTGGAGCTGTACAATATCAACAGGACTCTAAGGGCCTTCACTGCAAATTCAATGTGGTTGTGGAAAACCACCCTTGAAGCCAATAGGAAGCTACTTGCACAAGTGTCCATCACATGTGGCATATATGTGTCCCCAGTGCTGTCCTGCATAGGTCTGAACCCCCTCAGTCAGATCATCGACCACACTGACTAAAGATATCGACTCCTCCTCTACATGGATTAATTCAATTTGTACCCTAAGTATGAGTGAGACATCGACTCACTGATCCACACCACCAGGATCACTGGAATGTCATTTGGGCTTGGGAAATGTAGTAGGATGGTGACTGAGAGAGGGAAGGTCATTAGCAGACGTTGAGGACAGTTACAAGTACCTTGGTATCCCACAAGTAAATGGCAACCTTGAAGAGGCAACATGGAAAGCGGCAACAGCCAAATATCTGCAAAGAGTGAGACAAGTCCTAAGAAGCCAGCTCAATGGCAAGAACAAGGCACAGGCAATAAACAGCTATGCCCTGTCAGTGATCAGATACCCTGCAGGAATCATGCACTGGCCAAAGGAGGAGATATAGACCACAGATGTTAAGACAAGAAAGCTCCTGACCATGCATGGAGGGTTCATCCCAAATCCAGCACCCTGAGACTGTACGTGAGCCGGAAGGAAGGAGTGAGTGAGGACTAGTGAGTGTGGGAACCACTGTCCAGGATGACTCATTGAATCTCCATGAGGACATCAGTGAAAAGGCCCCGACAGATGACGTGCTCAGCGAATGTCTGAGACAATGGGGTTCGGAGGAAGAGGTGCTGGAGGGACCATCATGGCAGGACAAGCCCCGACAGAGGGCGTACAACCAAAACATAACTGAAGTGGCTGATATCAAGAAATCCTACCAGTGGTTTGACAGGGCTGGTCTGAAGGACACACTGAGGCGCTCATTACAGTTGCACAGGAGCAGGCCCTGGGCACTCGAGCAACAGATCTACCACACCAGACAGGACCCACAGTGCAGGCTGTGCAAAGAGGCGCCTGAGACAATACAGCAACTGCAGGGTGTAAGATGCTGTAGGGAAAGGAAACATGGAGCGTCATAACTTTTTGGATTTTATGCACACCGGCCACTAGGGGGTGACCCCAACTAGTATCCATGGATTTTTAAAAACCTTAGGCCCTTACCTGCCAAAAATCAAAAACTTCTCCAGAAGTGCAGGATTTTCATGAATTCCCTCCAGCTTAAAATATTTAATCAAAAAAAACAATCGACCGGATATTTTATAAACAATTACATTACTTCAGGTAGACAGTTTCAATGGCCCCTTTACTGTCACTACAGCTACAAATACCAATCACTGCACTTTTCCTGGACTTATTTTATAACTATGCTTTTTGTGTTAGCAGAACACACTGGTCAAATATCCACATATATTAAATTACTTCAGTTCAGAATTTTTCTTAGAGAAATTAGAGAAGCTACTATCAGAGAGAAAACTACTTGCCATTTCTGAATCAGTAAACTCTATATTAACAGTACATGGATTACATGGAAGACCTCCATCTTCTACTATTCTGTGTCATTCAGAGCCAACTTCAAACCGTCTTTGTGCGTGTTTCATTTCTGAAGTTCTTCAATGTATATGTGAGACATAAGACAAGCATGAACAAATGTTCAAATGTTAAAAAAGACTTTATTTCACTTTTTCATTACAGCAGCCATGAAAAAAACAAGAGTCAGCAGCAAAAAAACTGCAGTGAAGCAGGACTGAAAGCTCAAAGTTAAAAACAATACAAATACAATACAATACAAAGAGATGGACAAACTGTAGGTAAATCTTCTAATTAAACAAAAGAAAAAAAACCTTAAGCCTGTAATTTTTAAAACTACACAGAACTCAACTCCACAGTCTGGAGTCTCTGAAGCCTGATCTTCAGCTTTTTGATTCTGACTTGAGGCTCACACGACCTCAGGAGCTTTTCTCCTTTAGTAAGTTCAAGATGGTGCACCTTTAGAAGAGCAGGTTTTCTCAAAGTCATTCCACACTGGTCAGGGCTGCAGCTTTTCTCTTCAGTCTGGAAGATTTGGACATGTTTCACATGGTTCCTCACAGACCTGAAACCCTGCCTCTTTCTTCAGTCATATGGTTTGTCGCCTGTGTGTGTTCGGTAGTGACTGGAGAGTTCCTGGGATGTTCTAAAAAAAATTTCACACTGGCCACACTCATACAGTCTGTGCCAGAAGTGAATTCTCATGTTTACTGAGACTGGATGATTCAGAGAAAGTTTTCTTACATTGGTCACACTCATATGGCTTCTCTCCAGTGTGGATTCTCATATGTGATACTAGGTTGCTTGACTGTGAAAATGTCTTCTCACAAACATCACATCTGTGTGATTTTTCTCACGTGGATTCTCATGTGTCGAAGTAGGTTACCAGATTGTCTAAATTCCTTCCCACACTGTTCACATTCAAACGGTTTCTCTCCATTGTGGATTCTCATATGTGATTCTAAGGTCCTTGACACTGAAAATGTCTTGTCACAAACATCACATCTGTATGGTTTTTTCCCCGTGTGGATTCTCATATGTCGATGGACGCTACCAGATTGTGTAAAGTCCTTCCCACACTGTTCACATTGAAATGGTTTGTGTCCTTTGTGGATTCTCATATGTCGCTGGAAGCCACCAGATTGTGTAAATTCCTTCCCACACTGGTCACATTCAAATGGCTTCACTCCAGTGTGGATTCTCATATGTGTCACAAGGTGGCTTGACTGTGAAAATGTCTTCTCACAAACATCACATCTGTATGGTTTTACCCCAGTGTGGATTCTCAGATGTCGATGGAGATGACTAGATTGTTTGAATTCCTTTCCACATTGGTCACATTCAAATGGTTTCTCTCCAGTGTGGATTCTCATGTGTCGGTGAAGGTCACCAGATTGTATAAATCCCTTCCCACACTGGTCACAGGTTAATACCATTCTGTTGGTGGATCTTGTAGCTCTGCATTAGAACAAAGGAAAGAAATTGTCAAGTACAATATCCTTTTTTAAACATATAAATAAAGTAATTGTAACTAAATACACATTAAGCACATATCAATTCATATATAAGCATATGTCAGAATGTTTCAGTGTGTGTTAGGTTGCAGGAATCACCTACATTGATATTTCATTTTAAAAAGCACACTTTTTTTTTGTCCATTGCAAAAGAAGATCACATTAAGGTAACATATACAGAGAGATTTAACTTTTTTTTTGCTCTGAATCCTAAGCCATATGTACACCAAATATGATATACTTACAAGAGCAGTCACAGAATGTTCTTGAAGTACTTCAGCCAACCATTTGAATCTGGTAGTTCACTCAGTCAAAAGTAATGGTTAATTCCTGGCATAAAAAAGCAGCTTCTTCTGTGTCCATTCACCGCCTCTTGTTTGTCCCTGGATGTTGCTGCAGTTGGTTAAGTGCCTCTCCACCCCTCCCCACTCTTTTTATTGGACCACAGCAGCCAGTCAGGGTCATCTGGGGTAGGCAGCTTCACAAACTCACATTTGAAAAAGACATTATGCTGTCCCACAAGACAAAGGGCAGCATTTCAATAACAAAGGTCATTAAGTGTCAGGCAGCCAGGTGGATTAGTCCATAGAGGTGTGGGCGGGAGTAGAGGTGTGAAGGGCTCAGGGAGTGAGGCACCGTCAAAGTGAAGACAGAGGCAAAAATCAAACATCTACATGAGTTAAATTGATTTCTAATCTTAAAGTAGTCTTAATTATTATTTCACTGGGGCACTAAACAGGGATGTCCATTATCCACTAAAAAAGCACCCAAGCCCCACAGCAAAAGGGAAATTTAAGTCAGTGAACAGGACAAAAGTTTAATTTTTACTTTGCCTACCTGGACAACTGAAGGATTATATGAACATCCAAGCCTCATCATGAAATTAGTATCAATGCTGACAATATTTTACTACCACAAGTCTTCACTGCAATGAACAAAAAATCTGAATGACCCATTTTCCAAAAATATCAAACAATTCTATTGAAGATCATCTTGAGACCAGACGTGGTTTGTCTCTTTGATTCTGCATCCTCTGAGCTTGAAGATCCTCACTTTTTCCAATTTAAAATAATTCATCAAAATAAAATCAACCAGATATTTAAAAACAATTTCATTACTTCTGGTCCACAGTTTCAATGGCCCCTTTACTGTCACTACAGCTACAAATACCAATCACTGCACTTCTCCTGGACATATTTTATAACTATGCTTTTTGTGTTAGCAGAACACACTGGTCAAATATTCACATATATTAAATTACTTGAGTTCAGAATTTTTCTTAGAGAAATTAGACAAGGTACTATCAGAGAGAAAACTTCTTGCCATTTCTGAATCAATAAACTCTATATTAACAGTACATGGATTATATGTAAGACTTCCATCTTCTACTATTTTATGTCATTCAGAGCCAACTTCAAACCTTCTCTCAAATCTGATTAAAAACATTTAATGCTTCACCTGTCCTTGTGAAAGAAGCTCACACTGTTTCTCAGCCCTTTGTGTGTGTATGTGTTTCATTTCTAAAGTTCCGCGATGTATATGTGAGACATAAGATAAGAGTGAACAGATGCTCTAAATTAAAAAGACTTTATTTCACTTTTTCATCACAGCAGCCATGAAAATAAACGAGTCAGCAGCAAAAAAAACAAAAAAAAACAGCATGTGAATCAGGACTGAAAGCTCAAAGTTAAAAACAACACAACAAAGATGGACAAACTGCAGCTTAATCTTCTAATAAAAAAAGGAAAAAAATCTTAACATCAATTTAAGATTGTAATTTTTGACACTACACAGAACTCAACTCCACAGTCTGAAGTCTCTGATGTCCAGCTTTTTGAGTCTGACTCGAGGCTCACATGATCTGACCTCAGCGGCTTTTTCTCCTTTAGTGAGTTCAAGACGTTGCACCTTCAGATAAGCAGATTTTCTCCAAGTCACTCCACACTGGTCAGAGCTGATTTGGATATGTTTCAGAGGGTTCCTCACAGACCTCAAAGCTTTCCCTCTTTCTTCACAATCGTATGGTCCTTGTGTGTGTGTGTTTCGTAGTGACTGGAGAGTTGCTGGTATGTTCTAAAAGCTGACTTTTAGGAGTGAATAGCTGAAAAGCAGCTTTTAACATTGGCCACACTCATATAGTCTGTGCCAGAAATGAATTCTCATGTGTCGAGAGACTGAGACTGGATGTTTTAGAGAAAGCTTTCCCACATTCTTCACACTCGTATGGCCTCTCTCCAGTGTGGACTCTCACATGTGATACAAGGCTGCATGACAGTATATGGTTAATTCCTCTCATTTAAATTCAATTAAAATCATTACTGCAGTTGGTTAAGTGCCCCTCCCTTCCTTCCCATTGTGTTTATTGGACCACAGTCAATCTAGAGTGGGCAGCTTTTTAAAACTGACTTGAGACAAACATTATGCTGCCCCACAAGTCAACAGGCTGCATTTCAATACCAAAAGTCATTAAGAGTCAGTCAACCAGGTGGATTAGTCCATAGAGGTGTGGGCGGGAGCAGAGGTGTGAAGGGCTCAGGGAGTGGCACATTGTTAAAGTGAAAACACAGGCAAAAATCAAATATGTACATGAGTTAAAATGATCTCTGATCTTAAAGTAGTCTTTATTTTTATTTACAGGTCTTTACACTGCACAGGGGCACTAGACAGGGCTGTCCACTATCCTAATTTATTTTCATCCTTTTAAATGAACCACTGGCTAAGGCAAGGCAAGTTTATTTGCATACTACAATTCGTATATAAAGTAATTCAAAGTGCTTTACAGAATAAGAAATACATTAAAATCACAATAAAAACAAATAAAAACATAAATAGTCATTATAAAATTTTAATTTTAATACAATTAAAATTAAAAAGAGAGAGAAACATTAATTACATAAGTCAGAAAGAAGACTGCGGAATAAAAACCTAAAGAGAACAATTTTGAGCCAGGATTTAAACAAAGTAGAGGCCTGTCTCCATCTTCGGGAAGACTGTTCCCGGTTTTAGTTCCATGAACCTGAAACGCTGACGCTGTTTAGTCCTGACTCTGGGCACCAGCAGGAGGCCGGTCCCTGAGGTCCTCAGAGTGCGAAATGGTTCATACAGCACTAACATGTCACAGATGTACTTTGGTACTCGGCCATGGAGAGACTTGTACAAGCAGAGCTGCTTTAAAGTCTATTCTCTGAGACACAGGAAGCCAGTGCAGAGACCTGAACACAGGACTGATGTGCTTTTCCTAGTTTGAGTCAGGACCCGAGCTGCAGCGTTCTGGATGTTCTGCAGTGTCTCACAGCTCGTTTGGAGACACCAGTGAGCAGACCATTACAGTAATCTAACCTATTGGAGACAAAAGCATGGATAAGTCTCTCCAAGTCTGATTTAGAGAGTAAACTTTAGATTTTTGCTATTTCTTGCCTGATTTGAAGGTTTTAGAGAGAGAGACTGGAGGTGAGAGCTAACACTGTCTCTTTGTTTCTGTGGGCCAAAGACCATGACTTCAGTGATGAGTATACTTTTTCCCCTACAACTTTCCTCCTGAAGGGTTAGTGCTATCAGCTCACAGGAAGAACATTGAATCTGTGGAAGGAAGAACATTGAATCCCTGGACTGGACAAGGCCTCACTGTAAGATCTTTCCATGTTGTACCTATATTGTAATATAATAACAAATAAGCATTTTAACCTGCATTTTGTATTGACATTTTAAGCTGAAATCGTCAACATTCCCTGGGAGTGTGATGCTAACTGAAAGTACTACTACCTCTGAAGCTCTGTTATTCAGGTTAGACTTAAATCTGAGCTTTGTTTTAACTGATTCACCTGGAACTATAACAGGTGATCTGATTTGTGCTGTTGAACAAGTCTTTCTCAAATAACATTAAAAACTGTTAATGCTGTGATGGTAGTTAGTCACTCTCCCCTTTTGGTCAAAAATCAAACACCTAAACAGGACCATGAATGCCCATTTTGATCACAGGATCCTGAAAGTGTTGTTTAAATCAATTTTGTATTCTGAAATGGGGCCATATTACACTGTTTTCTGATCTGTTACAATGTTATTTCCTCGTCACACACAAACCTGGAGTTGTCATTCACATGTTTATCACATACATTCTGCACATGTAGGTTGTGCTTTTCGTTCAAACAGAAAAAACTTATCTACCTTGTGATGTAGTTTGGTAATACAGCAAGTGCTTCACTGTGTTTTTTAACTCCGTACATCTTCGCTAAAATTATTTGAATAATTTGAGCCCTGGAATTGCCCATCTCTACTGAAATAAATGTACAGGGAGCTGTTAACTTGAAAACTACCGCTCTATGACATTAAAAAGTTTGAACAGAGCAGTTAGGGCTTTGGAAATGTAGATAGACTTCTAGTAATAATAAAGTGTTACTCAGACATGTGAATGAACCAAAATCTTAAAGGGACAGTTCGGAATTTTGGACATAGGGCCTCATTTCCTAGTTAGTTAGAGTGTTGGAGATGTGTGGAGACACTTTTTAAAAATATTCCATCCAGTCCTTGTATTTGCAGAGGTCACTGGTGCTAGGCTAGTGCATGTCAATGGCAATAGTTAGCCTGTCACTAAAAACAGTCTTACACACTCCACAAAACACCCGAAGCAAAACTGTTATTACTCCAGACTGTCAATGTAAATGTCTGTGTCAATAGAATAATGTTTGAAATAAAACTCACCTTGCATCGCATGAATCATCGCATTTTGAGGGACTATTTTCTCATATATCAATCCGCTGCTGCCAAGCTTTCTATTAGGAAGTAAAACTTGCTGCTGCTGCTCAGACATAAATCCTTCAAATGCAGGATTGGTTTTACTTCTAAAATTATTCTGTCAACACAGACATTTACATCAACAGTCTGGTGTAATAATAGATTTGCTTCAGGTGTTTTGTGGAGTGGCTAAGACTGTTTTTAGTGGCAGGATAATTATGGCCATTGACATTCGCTAACCTTGCACCAGCGACCTCTGCAAATACAAGGACTGGATGGAATATTTTAAAAAGTGTCTCTACTAGGAAATGAGGCTCTATGTCCAACATTCTAAACTGTCCCTTTAACATTCTAAAATGGCTTAAAGCTTCCAAGAGTCAATTTTGCATAATGTGGGCCCGTTAAAAACTTTGATTGTTTGCTAATGTGTGCATTTTGTTTCCATGCACATACCACAATAGAGATACAGGTAGAACACCCCCAGTGTGCTGTCACTGCAAAGTATCCACAACAGTAGATGAACAACACTGAAAATCCTGAAAACAAACAAGCATTATAAATACACTACCATCAAACGTTTTAGAACACCCTCATTTTTCCAGTTATTTATTGCAATTCAAGTCATGCAAGTCCAATGAAGAGCTTGAAATGGTACACAGGTAAGAAATGAACAGATAGAGGTTAAAAAAAAAAAAAAAAAAAAAAGACAAAAGAACAAAACACAAGTCCAAACTCTGCCAAAACTTGGACAAGATCTCCAGTTTCCAGACTTAAACTCCATCGAGCTGGTTTGGGATAAACTGGACAGAAGAGTGAAGCAACCTACAAGTGCCACACATTTATGGAAACTTCTGCAACAAACTTGGGAAGAACTTTATGAACAATATTTCTATTATAGAAAGAATGCCACAAGTGTGTTCAGCTGTTATATCTGCCAAAGGTGGGTACTTTGATGAGTCAAAAGTTTAGAAAATATTTTGGTCTTTAAATTGATTCCATTATTTATTTTTTCAACTCAAATTCATTATTTATTCTGTGCTTTTATTTCAGAGTGCAATGACACAATAAACAGTAAAAAAAACCTAGTGTGATGTTCTAAAACTTTTGAGCAGTAGTGTATGCATGTATAGTATCTGTTGTAAAGAATTGAAGGGCTACTTGAAAATGAATGAACCTTTTCTTAGACTTTGACAAGGCCACCTATCAGTGACAAGCCCGTTCTCTCTCCATCACAATGAACACCATCCTTCATACGGAGGACCTATGGGATTTGCATGAGAAAGCGCAGGTTTCTGTCCGTTACAGTGCTGTAGTCTGTGTAATGGTTGTGCATTGAGCCACATGTCCACTGCTTTTCTATGAGCAGTCTTACATTTAATAGAGCAGTGTCAACCTTCAGCAAAAAGCACTGAATTAAAGCTCCTGCGTGTGTTTAGTTTTCAAACATTTGCTCAAACCGAACTGACAGACACACATCAGGAAGAGGTGAAAAAACAATGTATAAATAGATTCAATGTCAGGCAAAGAACGTGCTACGCTTTGTACGCTTTCTGCTTTTCAGGAGCAAGGACAGCTCCTCTGGGATAAAATTAGAAATTTCTCATATCACAAAAGGTATATTTTAACTTCCTTTTAAATAATAATCACTTCAAAATGAATTAAACACCTCTAAATACTACTGTTAATATGACCTAACTACAAACTCTGAGCCAGCCAGTATAAGCTGTGGGCTGAGAGTGTCTATCTGCTTTCATTGGTGAAAACATAAGTCCCCATCGAGGGAGGACACAGGATTCAACATAAGTACAATATAATATCTTATAAGGATGTAACAATAACTGAAATATTGTGATATCGTATCGTCAAAGTTCTCACAATAATATCATTGTGCTGTTGCACCCAACGTGACCCCGTGTCCTAAATGAAATTCACAGCTAAACTCTCTCTTGCATCATTTCTTCCAAGTAACAGGCAGGTGTTCTCCTTGATCAGGAGTTATTGCAAAAAAGTGTGAAACTGCAACAAAAATACAAAGAATTATTCAGAAGGCAGTAAAATCAGCGGTGTACATTACAGTTACACTTTATAGACAATTAAACGGTTAATATTAGCTGAGAAGTAATACACATAACTCAAATAGGCTCCATAACGGCTACTGGAACACCTCAAATAACGTCTATAATATGCTACAATCTTTAACAAAGTGCTCCAAATATACTTGTCAACATTCATTTTTAACATAAAAACTTACTCATATTGCCACTCAGGGCTGGAAATGAGAGGATGGTTTCAGATCGAACAGCAAAACACATCATGGACTGACTGACATTCATCAAACTATAAGAGAAGATAAAAGGAAGGAATTTGGAATTACTCATTTATTAATCTTAGGTAAAATTATTTATTCACAAATGTCGATTTTTTTTTAAGGTAAAACCAAATATAACGCACTTTAGAAATGACCTAAGAATTTTTGTTGACTCATTGAACCTGACTGAAAAAAGGGAAGCCGGGTTTCTTGTATCCTTTTTGAACGATGTCAATTTTTTTCCATTGATTACATGCTTTAGAATTTGCCTCCATATTTCGTTCATGAATGTATTTTTGTTTTTCTTCACAACTGTGATTTAGATTTTTTTTTTACTAGGTTTGGATGTGATCTTTGTGTGGTGCCTTTTTGTTTGTATTTGGGGTTTGAAGTACTAAAAAAAAAATTCATCAAGCTAGTTGTTTCCTTCTGGCTACCAAGTGTCTAAAAATATTATCACAATCACGACTCGCGCCCTCTAGCAGATGGGATGAACATAATATAAAACGTCGAGGAGAATATTCAGTTTGTCGACTGGACAAAAGTTAGTTTGGTTGAAGCTGTTTCACAGCTCATCCAACCAGCATTCTGACCAGAACTGAAGAAGCAGTTTGGATGAGCTAACTAACTTTTGTCCAGTCGACAAACTGAATTTTCTCCTTGCCGTGGATTCTCCCTGGACGACTGAGGAATTCTTCACAAATAATATAAAACAGTTTCAATACAATCATGGACCATCACAGTACATCGAATTCCAAGTTTTTTTTAAACTTAAATTCAGAGTTATGGTGCAGCAATAGCTAAAAAAAGACAGAGGGAACTATGGTCCTTTGCTCCATTTCAGTGTAGACTACAAGAAGAAATAGCCGTCTTAAGCACTTTTAAGTCTTAGTTCTTTGGATTAAGTCTTGTCAAGGCATTTTAAGAGGAAAAAGTAGCATATTCACAGTTTTGTTTGCCTCCACAAAATATTGCAAAAAATACCGTACCGTGAGATGTTTATCGTGAAAATATCGTACCAAGAGATTTGGATATTGTTACATCCCTAATCATGAGCCTCCCCACCATATTGTGTGCTTTCCCACGATATCACAGTAAATATTGTACTGTGAGATTTATACCGTGACAAAATCATATTGTGAGACTTGGATATTGTTACACCTCTAGTATTTTACTCAACAAGATTCGTTTTGTTGCCACTCACATTTTTATCTTCTAAATGCCACGGCTGTAAACCAGTCGTACAGCATACACACACACAAACAGATTTCATATAAGGATAATGAGAGTGTGAGCAGAAACATTTGCAGGCAACAAAGCTGTAATCTTTTGTGTCAATGATTTCCTGGAATGACACTATTACAACATCCACATACACGTATTATTCTCCTGGTTTCCTTCTTTTGTGAATGCTTTGTTGTTAGTAAACTTGTGGTGAAAGACAAATTCATAGTAGAGACACACAATATGAGAAGTAAAAAGCACAAAACAAAATGTAGTCATACCACTGCAACTCCTCAGCTTTACTAGTAGAAATAAATGTGAATATCAGATCACTGGCCCCATCTGATTTCTCTTTCCAAGGCTCCTTGTTGATTCCTCTCCTCGATTTTGCATGAAAAAGGTGAAGCATCACCCACAGAGGAGACACAGTGTAGTAGTAATTGTAGTAGTTGTAGTACTAGTTGTTGTAGTTGTAGTTGTAGTAGTAGTTGTAGTAGTAGTAGCAGTAGTAGTAATAGTTGTTGTTGTTGTTGTTGTTGTTTAGTAGTTGTAGTACTAGTTATTGTTGTTGTAGTAGTAGTAGTTGTTGTGGTAGCAGTTGTAGTAGTAATAGTAGTTGTTGCAGTGATAGTAGTGTAATAGTAGTTGTTGTTGTAGTAGTTGAACTAGTTGTTGTAGTAGTTGTAGTAGTAGTAGTTGTTGTAGAGGCAGTTGTTGTAGTGGTAGTAGTTGTAGTTGTAGTAGTTGAACTAGTTGTTGTAGTAGTTGTAGTAGTAGTAGTAGTTGTTGAAGTGGCAGTTGTTGTAGTGGTAGTAGTGTAATAGTAGTTGTTGTTGTAGTAGTTGAACTAGTTGTTGTAGTTGTAGTAGTAGTTGTTATAGTAGTTGTTGTTGTAGTGGTAGTAGTTGTAGTGGTAGCAGTAATAGCTGTAGTAGTTGTCATTGTTGCTGCAGTAGTTGAACTAGTTGTTGTAGTTGTAGTAGTAGTAGTAGTTGTTGTAGTGTAGTAGTTGTTGTAGTAGTTGAACTAGTTGTTGTCGTTGTAGTAGCAATAGTTGTAGTAGTAGTTGCTGTAATTATATCAAAACTTGAATTGGCTGTATTAATAGTGTATTTGTTGTAATAACTCTGGCAATTAAGGGGTTAGGATTAGAATATGAATTGAGTCGTTAATAACCATTTGTTCATTATGATTTGCGTCTTTGTTCATGCTTTATTAAGGCCAAAATGATAGAGCATTACCCCGTTTAAATTTGAACTGTTGTGTTTATGAAATTTCCCTTGCGCACCAATAAAGTTTTCCTTAAAAAGTCTCTTCTCTCTGTACTTTTCAGGAGCAGGGATAGTTTGTGTTGGCTAAAATTAGAGCTCTCCCACAACACAAAACAGACGGGTACACTGTAACTCTGCCGCCTTGAGTCTGCAAACATTAGTCATCCTTTTCTTTCACTCTTTGTCCATTTTGGAGTCCAGACCTGTCATTATTTGTGATGAGCTGTCAACTGTACCGCGCCGAAGGGAGAGAAGGAACATTGAGAACAAAAGGTAATGTGTCATGTCATTGATGTACATTGGATCTATGTTTTGTGTTGTGGTGGGTCTGAATTAGCTATAACAAAAGCCCAAAAGCATTAAACACTGCGGTCATAGCCATTAAAGGCGCTATATTACGCAAAATTGACTGAGCTGTAAGCCATGTTGTAACGCTCATCGAAAATGTACCTGGAGTTGTGTTTTGTTTCATTCACACGTCTGAATACCGTATTTTTCGGACTATAAGTCACTCTGGAGTATAAGCCGCACCAGGCAAAAAACACGTAATGAAGAAGAAAAAAATATATAAGTTGCACCGGACTATAAGTCGCACTTTTTTGGGGGAAAAGTTATTTTATAAAATCAGAGACCAGGAACCGACATTTATTTATTTATTTATTTATTTATCTATCTATCAGGTTGTAGCATCAGTGCTAATTTCCACCTGTCGTCCCTGGGCAGGTTCATTGATTGATTGTATTTAACTGACCTTGACTATCAACTGTTCTGGAGACTTATGTAGCATGTTTTGGGTTGTGTTTCACCTTGAAAGGCAATTTACAGTAATAACAATAGAACAGAGAACAACAGACTGTTAACATCACATATGAACAGTTCTTCAGATAACTATAGCATAAACAACAGAACAGAACAAGTTTACCAAACTTTCCATCTCACTCCAAATCACTAAATCCATTCAATCCTTCATCCTCTATGTCAGGGGTGCTCACACTTTTTCATCATGCGAGCTACTTACAAAATGACCAATTCATAAAGATCTACCTAATACAAAGCCAAGCAAACTGCACTGAATCACTCTGTGCCCCTTTTTTGGACCCTCACCCACAGTTTGAGAACCCCTTCTTTAAGAGAACTTCCTCTGGCACTTTACACAAAACTGTGAAAAAAGTGAAGGAAGATTTTTAAACCTGTTTTTTAAAGTTCCAAACTGGAGTTGCATTCTTTTCTGGTTTTGTAGTGATATTTACCAGCCTCTGCACGTTTACCAAACCAAACGCACATCGTGACAAACACAGATGCATTTGTGCACTTTTGTTCGGCAGACTTCAGCCAAATGTGGCAGTAGGTCTGTTCTGTAGATCTGCTCTATGCTGTAGACCTGCTTTGTGCCAACACTGTAACACAAATTTAGACTCGTTTTTGATTCACGTTTCGTCTTGCTCTTCTAATCAGCGCGCACTGTGGAAGGGGCTTGTTTTCACTGTACGCAGGAAGGAGCGAGAGCGTGAAAAGGCGAGGGGCGGCGTGCTGACGTGAGGCAGATGGACAGGTAGGATGTTTAGGAAGTTTAACCTGCCCTGTGATGCACGCTGGTACACGAGGGCACACGGTGTTGCAGACGAGCCGTGCATAGGGAGCGTGTGTGTTTGTGATGTGCCGTAGAGTCTCTGCGGGCTGCACTGAGACGCCCCACACGCTCCTGCACCCCGGTACAAGTTTATTGCCAACAGCAGTGGCCGTAATGAAATATGATCGCACTTGTGGAGTGTCAGACCTTGAGTGAGAGACAAGACCGAATCCAAACGCGAGTCCGAGATAAGACACAGCGATCTACCCACACGACTTTGGCGATCGACTGGTAGATCGCGATCGACGTATTAAGCACCCCTGCACTATGTCATTTGTGAGCAACTCTGCGACCTCGGAGTAAACAGAGTGCCGCTTCCTCTTCTGTGTAGCTGTCGTCAGACTCTGCATCAATTCCAGATAGAATTATTCCGGCCTTTCTGAATCCCAGATGGTTTCGGTTGCCACTGAAGTCAGCATTTTTGCTATTATCTGGCATATTTACAGTGCAGTGTTGCAGATGTTCATTAATATGCACTGATCCTATTAAATAAATAATCCATCCAATGACTTCCAGGAAAGTTGCATGGTGCATCCTCCCGGTGTCACAAGTTTCTCGCTCACTCCAAACTTTCTTTCTGCTGCTCGATTACCATTTTCAGCTGCAGATTTCACTACTTGCAGCTTGTAATCTGCAAAATATGATTTTCTTTTGGGGGGGCATTGGTGTTCAGTCTTCTCACTTGTCTTTATAAGTTTGTTTGAATTTTACATTTTCAGTGGTACACAAGTAATGTTGCGATCGACTGACATGATACAGACAGGACAGAGGCTATTTCTGCAGGAGACATGCGCAGTAGAGCCAAGTGACAGTGGTTCAGGAGTACTAGGAGTATCAGACACTGGTATACAAGCCTAGAGCCCCTCGAGGCTGTCAGTGTGAAAAAGTCGCACCGAAGTCACAGGACCACCTAAACCATGAAAAAAGTGAGACTTATAGTCCAAAAAATAGAGTAACCCTTCATGATTAGTCTGTCTATATCTCTGAAGCTCAAAATGTTCTGGGATGTCTTGTAATAGTTTTCACGTCAACAGCTTCTTTTTACTTAGAGATTGGCAACTTGAGGGCCGAAAAGACCCATATGATTCTAGTGAAGGTGCATGGAGTTAAAAATCACTGTGGAGCATCTTTTTTTCTGTTTGAGAGAAGAACCCAGCTTAAATATGAAGATGTTAAACATGTGTGAATGAAGCAAAAAACAACTCCAGGTATGTTTGTGATGAGGAAACAACATTGTAAACTTAGATCACAAAGTAGCACAATATGGGCCCCTTTAATGAAGAAAAAAAAAAAAAACACTCCACAAGCTGCTTCAAAAACCTTCAAAGAGTTAAGAAAAAAAAGGCATCACCACTGAGAATGTAAGAAGATTTTTCTATTCAAATACTATCCACATATACCCGCTGAATAATACTAGATCGCTGCACTTGGTTTGGCTCTAGGCTCTTTCTGAAGGGCACATTGCAAAGAAGAAAAACAACAGAATATATAGTTACGCCTGTCTGCTTCCCATGTAACAGATGTACAGTCAAAGCTCATGGCTGCAGGAGCAAAGATGCATGTATGTGAATGTGTGTGAATGTATGCAGAGCTCCTATGGGCTCAGATCTCTCCTGGGTACACCACCTCCTCACACAGTCTGTTCTTATACTGCACGAAGTAAACAAGGCTCTGATCTGTGAAAAACATCCATTTCCCTGACTTCACTTTGTTGTTTGTCGGGCGGTTTTAAAAAGATTAATTGTGTTCAAGTGCATTAAACTGTAATAGGCTTGTTAATGCTGAAGTATATGCTATGGGGGAAATGTCCAGAATAATCTATCATATCCAAAAACATCCATTTTGTCTTCTTAGGTACAGTAACATCTTGGGTTTGTTTTTAAAAAGTCAATACAATAGGAAGAGTGTTTACTTTGTTGACATGTTTCGGTTGCTTCAGCAGTGCCATCTTCAGAACTGTCCGTGGTGTTGGTGGTGACTTGCCCGGTGTTCTCTGGAGGAGGGCGTCTCAGGTGTGTGAAAGGAGGAACACTCGGTCATCATGGTCAATGATGGCACTGCCCCGTTTCCTGATTTCAGTGCATTGGATTTCATAGATAGTATTGCATTTTTGTTGTTTTGTTGAACAAAAATGCAATGTGAAATCCAGTGCAAATCATGCAATAAATCATACACAGAGGAAACGAGTCTGGGATTTCACACCTAAAAAAAGGAACACCAAAAGGAATGTGAGAAAGAAACATCAGGGAGACTCACCAGAACACGAAAAGACAAAGCAGAGCAGCAACAACAACAACAACAAAGTTCTATGGACACAACACACACAATTTTGGCAGAGAAAAACTAATCTACCAGTACTGGGGCTGTGATCTAACTACATCATTTTCAGTTATGACAAGTTACATTACTGCTTTACTTAAAAAGTAATCTAATTACATTAATCTCTTCCTCTGTAGTTAGTTACTGCCCAATACAGTTGGGCTGCTCCTCATACTGACTGTGTGAGTGGCTCTGGAGGGACTTTTAATCAAACGTGTCAGGGCTGTGGCTCCTCTGTGTGGAGCTCAGTGTGTTTGTTGTTTAGCAGCAGCTTCAGGTAAAACAATCTGTGTTTCCCAATTACCCTGCTCCAGCCTGACCCATGTGACCAACCAAACACATGTCCTATTAGCTAAACCTGTTAGCTCAGTTGGCATCGTTTACTCTCAGTCTGCCAGAGCTTTTCTTCACTTTGACACACTTAGAGAAATTACATCAGAAGTTGTCAGGTTTTACACCAGATGCCCTAATAATTTACCATTTTGCTCATTTTGTGATTCACTGTGGTACATGCAGCACTATGCTCAAAGACAAGACACTTTTTCCACCTGCACCAGTTTAGCTCTAAGTGAGTGACAGGTGCATTAACCAATCACAGTGAAGAGTCTCTCAGAAGAACGAGGCAGTTATAATCACATTTTAAATGGAATTGAAAACTAAAACTTTGTTGCTGCTAAACTATGAATATGGTGTTTTAATAGCATTGTTTACTGTCTCTAGTCTTTTTTTTTTGGCTATTTCAGTCTCATTGCAATCTACTGTAGGTATTTGCAACTTTCTGATCAAAAACAGTCAAAAGTGCTGCCTCCAGTGTCCACTGCATTTTGCAATTTCAAGTAAAGGAGACCTGGCATGTTGTCACACATTTTTCATTCCTGTCTTTGTCTCTGAAACCAAGCCAACAGAAGTGTAAAATGTTTAGAATTTAGCAACATTTTGCAATGTGGTTGTGGGAAGAGTTTAGGTGTTTCAGTCCCACTTTAAAGACTGTTTAAAGACACATAGTGTTTGTTTAATTGTGATCAATAGGTTTTAGAAAATTGTGACATGTGACATTATTGAGGCTGCCCACAACAAAAAGGAATAAATTTGAAGTTAAATGTTACTCAATATGACAATGAATTTATCTATCACCATGGAAATAGGTACATTTCAAAGATGGACTTTCTGCAGTGGACAACAGTTGAGTTGTTGAGACTGACAACCTTCAGTAAGAGCCACACAGTTGATTAGTGTTTCTTAAATGTGAGCCAGTAAAGTATTTCAAACTTACTGATTTAAGTTTGGACATTCAAACAATTACAGTTTTTAATAACAAACCCCTATTGTGCTTATTTGTATTTTAAAATACACAGCAAAACCGGCTCAAATCAATGTCTCAAACCAAAGTGAAAAACAGAAGAGTCTCTTTTCTCTGACTGAAAACATAAAAAGAATCACATTTTCAACCAAAATCCCCAAACAAATCAAAGATTTTTTTCACCTGATTGTGGTGTTCCTTTATTTCCCTTTATGACCACCACTGTTTCAATTTCCCAGATTTATTTAAAATCTCACAGCCCAAAACCCACAGCAATTACTGTCTCAAAGCACAGTGCCAAATAAACCACAGCTTCAAATTGAAGAGACAGAATGCAAAAACTTAATAACAAATTAATTTTAAATGAATCCCTGGGTGACGTGAGCCCCTGGTACATGCTGGGTACAGACTAGTGAAAAGACATCTACTTTGATTACTTTGAAATTAAACCATAATTAGAATATTTCAAAAGCTCATTTCATAAAAAACTATTATTTAAAAAGGTCCTACATTAAGCAAAATATACTCTTGCCATGTTGGAATGTTGTTACCTCCTGAAAACAGACCTAGAGTTGTGTTTTGTTTCATTCACACATGTTTGAGTAATTCTGCATTATTAGTCTGTCTACATCTCCAAAGTTCAAATTGCTCTGTTCCACCCTGTGATGTCATGAAGCGGCAGTTTTCAAGTTAACAGCTACTTTTACAGTTCCAGTTCCAGATAATTCTAGTTAAGGTTTATGGAGTTAAAAACACTTTGGAGCACGTCCTGTATTACCATATGACATCACAAGGTTCCACCTTGTGGGTGTTTTCTGTTTGAGAGAAAAACTCTATGACTAATAATTAATTTGCAGCGTTTGTTTGATAAACATGTGTGAGTGAAACAAAACACAACTCCAGGTCTGTTTGTGATGAGGAAACAACATTATAACATAGATCAGAAAACAGCAAAATATGGCTCCTTTAAGTGACTAGATTAAGTATTTCACAACTATGATCACTATAAGTACTTTTTACATTTTAGTTTTAAACCAAAGTACTTTTACTACTACAATTTGTACTGTTGATATTTCAGACCTGGCAAAGGGTCTGTCACCTGCCACACACTGCTCCTTACGAGATGCCCTGGCCTTGCAGCATTGAAGGAATGGTCAAACATAGAGGACAAATTTTACTACGGGACAATAAAATACCTTTTTTCTGGATCAGGCTATGTAAAGTTATCTGTCTACCATTAACGTAACATGGAAAGACATGAATGTAATGTAATGAATGTAAATGCATGTTTTTAAAGAAGACATATTGTGCTTGTCTGCTACAACTATAATCCAAGACATGTTATAATTTGGACATAAATCACATCTAAAACCAATAAAAGACATAAGTTTACAGACTTCTGTGTTATATATGGCAATTTGGTGTCTTGAAAGTAATTAAAGATGCACAAATTACTCCAAATACAACAACTGAGAGGATAAATGTAAAGGGGAAACAGCTATAGCATGAAACTGTCAGCCAGTGCTAAGGCTTGCAGTTATAGGGTAAATTTGGGATTTGGAGTCGGGTTTCATATTAGGGCTAGGAATTTATTTACGGACAACAGTGACATAAAAACACCAGGATCATTTAGAGCAGGTTAATATGAACATTTTAAGCCTGTGACGTTGATTGACCGTGAGCGGGTTGGCGTTCAGTGAGTAAGGTTTAAAAACACAGACAAAGACGTGAAGCGGTGGTTCACAGTTTACTGTTTTGGTTTTCAATCATTACAAAAAAGTGCAAATGCAAAATGGAGGCAGGCAGCAGTTTCCTCTCCAGCAGCAGAACACAGAATGAAGGCGCCTGTTATTCTGGATTGACTGATCGGATAAAATTACAACAGCTATAACAGTGATGGTAAAAATGAACATTCACTTAAGCTATTGACCTAACACTCCATAAAACAAACCCAAAACCAAATAACTATTAAAACCCCAACTATATCCATAAAACCCTAAAACCATACAACAATTAAACTTTAAAACCAATAAACCAATAAACACCAAACCTACTAACCCTGTGCAATATACATACACTTGGTTCAGCCCGGAACTTTAAAAAAGGGAGCTCGTGCCCGGGGGACTCTTTTAGAACCTGGACAGAAGAAAAAAAAGAGGTAAGTACAAAGTGAACCACACCATTCATTAAAACACCATAAAATACACCAAAACACACATCAACACTTAAAACATTTCCAAACAGATATATTGCACCATATATATGTATTGCACTTATTCAGTTTAAAAGGTAATTGGTTAATTCTGTCTCCTTTTCCTCCAGGGACCAACAGCTTTTAGTTAACGTGCTACTGGGCCTCAGGATTAAAAGTGCTAAAAGGAAAGACATTAAATATATCTCTGCTGTTCACAGATGATGTTGTCCTGTTGACTTCATCAAGCCAGGACCTGCACTGTGCACTGGGGCGGTTTGCAGCCGAGTGTGAAGCTCCTCCAAATCCGAATCCATGGTTCTCGACCAGAAAAAGGTGGCTTGCCCTCTCCAGGTCGGTGGAGAGTCCCTGCCTCAAGTGGAGGCGTTCAAGTATTTCAGGGTCTTGTTCATGAGTGAAGGAAGAATGGAGTGTGAGACTGACAGGCGGATCGGTGCAACGTTGGCAGTGATGCGGTCACTGTATCAGACCATTGTGGTGAAGAGGGAGCTTAGAGATAGGGTGAGTAGCTCAGTCACATGGGAGGAGCTTGGAATAGAGCCGCTGCTCCTCCACGTCGAGAGGAGCCAGCTGAGGTGGCTCTTGCATCTGTTGCGGATGCCTCCTGGACGCCTCTCTGGAGAGGTGTTCCGGGCATGTCCCACCGGGAGGAGGTCCCGGGGAAGACCTAGGACACGCTGGAGGGACTAGGTCTCCTGGGATCACCTCGGGATCCCCCTGGAGGAGTTGGAGGAAGTGTGTATGGAGAGGGAAGTCTGGGAGGCATCTCAGATGGCTGCCCCCGCGACCTGGCCCCTGAATAAGCAGAAGAAAATGGATAGATGGATAAATACATTTTAAAACCAATTGTGTGCAATGTCTTTTGTAATATGTGCAAATATGTTTAAAGTGCTGTATGCTATCAAAAGTGTGGTGTATTAAAGTGTCTTAGTGAAGGTGCTGAGTGTTCTCATGGGTAACAAACCAGTCTGTTTGTTACAAAGCCTAAAATGACAAAGCTCACTGCAGCAAATACAGACAGAAGTGTGTGAACTGAAGTCAGAGTTGATGAAGCAGGAAATGCACCGATGCTTACTTCCTATTTGGAGCGCTGATTCTAGTGGGTTACCTATATCCATATTTACAGCCTATGGTCCAGATGCATAACCTGCTTTAACCAGCACCAACCAGCACACTGACCTTCACATTCCCAAAGTCCCAAAGCATGATACGAAACACAACACAATTAAATCTGCAGCAAAACACTCCCAATTAAACCAAAATAGTTGAACTCCTGACATCAGCTGAGAGCAGAATTTGGAGAGCTTTGTGCAACCACCCCAGAGAAACAAGTTCAGTGGATGCTTTGAATTTCAAACAGTAATGCTCTGCTGAAGGCAACGTGCATTAAGAAACTATTAAGATTTTAGAAACTTTGCACAAATGACTTTTCCATTGTTCAACCCACGCTAATATTACTGCATGATCTGGATACTAAGCACATAATGAGCCACTTCTGAACTCCTTGTAGGTATCACTTCTTAAATGCACAATTAGCCCCACCATATAAAAGGGTGGTGCGGCCTCCTGCTATAAATTCTAATCTGTCTAATGCCTAAAGGTAAGCAAGCCAATACTGATTAAAAGTAATTCCTTACCCACCATGCATTGCAGCCAAGTGATTTATATGGAAATGGGGTCCAAATATGCTTACTGCCTCTTGGAGCATGTGGACGAAGTCACTGATTAGAGTTTAATATCTTGGTAAACAGGTGGCCACGGCAACCCAGCCAAATGGAAAGTTTGGGTGGAGGTACATCAAATTTAATAATACTCCAAAATAATGAATTGAAATGAAAAACATACATGAAGTTATGTTTAGTTTCATTCACACATGGCAAAAGAAGAAATTCAACTTGTCAAGAACTTGTGGACAAAAGTTTATTTTGGTCGATTATGTTTCATAGATCTTCCAAGCTGCTTCTTCAGTTCTGGTCAGATGCCGGTGGACACTTCCTTATATCTGCCTGAAGGGAGGAGCTAACTACACTGAAACTACTCTGAAACTAACACCCTAATTGTTTACAATTTCTGTTAGTTAGCTAGGCCTCCAGGCTCAATTCACGCTTACGTCACAAACCAGGAAGGTGTTTGGAAAGATGTGATGACAACTTCCCAGGCCCAGTTTTCTTCATCTACATGTCATTGTAGTGTTCCTTTATGTTCGGCTCATCAACAATTACAACCACACCTCAGTTTTCATCATTTCCCTACTGACACACAACTCCAAGTACAGGGTACATGATGAGGTGCTAAATTCAAGATTATTCCAAACAGCACATATGTATACAGTCTTCATTTTACCACTGATCACATTTATTTCAATGGGTTTGATCATAGTCGGTTTTACTAGCTCCTGTATGTTAGGCGAGCCCATTGTTGGTAACTACACCGGAAGTTGTAATCGCATCTTTCCAAACATCTTCCTGGCTTGTGGCATAACGTGAATAGAGCCTATTGAACTTGCACTAAGTTTGTGCTGCAGTGGGTGGTAGGCCTAACTAACTAAAAGAAACTGCAAACAAGCAGGTGTGTTAGTTCCAGAGTAGTTTCAGTGTAACTAGCTCCTCCCTACAGACAGATATAAGGCAGTGTCCACCAGCGTCTGACCAGAACTGAAGAAGCAGATTTTATGAGCTGCGAAACCTATTCAACCAAAATAAACTTTTATCCAATTGACAAATTGAATTCTTTTGCCATGGATTCTACCTGGACGACTGAGGCACTGTACACACTTCATTCACACGTTTAACACACAAACCCTGCATACTTACGCTGAGTTCTTCTCTCAAACAAAAAACACTCTGTTGCACGCTGTGGTGCCATGTGCTAATACAGGAAGTGCCCCATTGTGTATTAAACTTGATACACCTTCACTAGAATCATTTGACTCATTTTAGACCTGGAGTGTCAGTCTTTATTGAGCTAAAGGTAAAAGGGAGCTGTTAACTTGAAAACTACAGCTTCATAACATCACAAGGTGGAACACTTCGGTGGAGCATTTTGAGCTTTAGAGATTTAGACAGACTCATAATACAGGATTAGTCAAGCGTGTGTGAATGAAAGGTATGTCTTTGATGAGGTACTAACATGGCTTTAAGCTGCAAGAGTCTATTATGAGTAAGCTAGGACATTTAAAATGAGCTGTGATTGTAGTTTTGGTCTATAGCAGTGTATTATGTACATTGTTATTAGGACACCAGTGGCTCAGTAGTTAGACCATTTGCCCACCAACTAAAAATGTTGTGGTTCAATCTAAGTACTTGCTGCTGTTGGTGTGTCTTTGGGAAACACACTTCAACCACCTACCTATAAATGTACCCCAGACTACTTCTGCTATTACTATTAAAATGCAGTATGTGTCCTTTATTACCAACTGCCTATTTCCCACAACACTACTACAAAAATAATATAACAAACCTGTAAAAATCACATTCTCGTACACCTGACCATACTAATACTACAACTACTTGTGCTACTACAACTACTACTAGAACTAGAAAACCAACAGCTTGTGCTACTGCTAGTACAACTAGTACAACATCTACTCCGTTTACAACTACAACTAATACTATGTTTACTTTAGTACCACTATTGATACTTTGCTGCTGATGTCATCAACATTCCCTGGAGGTGTGATGCTAACTATAGGCTCTACGGCTTTATTTTAACACAATCTGACTAGAAAGAACTGACTCAGCTGGAGGTACAACAGGTGAGCTGCTTTGTTCTGTTAAACAAGTCCATCTCACATAAAATAAAAGTCACATGTTACTTAGATTATCCAACAGTTTTACACTTTCTCACCATTTTTGTTGACAATCAAACTCCTAAACAGGGCCATGAACACTCGTATTGATCACAGGCTCCTGAAAATCTGTTGTCTATATCCATTTTGTATTTTTTCTTGATTTTTCAGACAATCTTTAAACCTTTTTTTAATTTTTTTTTTTAATGTTTGCTAATGTGTGAATTGTGTCACCATAGCAACTCCTAAACCTTCCACCATTTGAGGCACATGTAAAACACCCCATGATGTCTCTGCAAAGTATCAATTTCTGCAACTACTGTCCACTACTATCACAACTACCACAACTATTACTAATACTGCTAGTAAGCTATAACTATTATTTCAGTGTACTGCTTCTACCATATTTTTGATAAAAACATTGAACACTAGGTGCAAGCTTTGGCATACACTACCGGTCAAAAGTTTTAGAACACCCTAATTTTTCCAGTTATTTATTGCAATACAAGTCATGCAAGTCCAGTGAAGAGCTTGAAATGGTACAAAGGTAAGAACTGAACAAACAGAGGTTAAAAAAAGATAAAAGAACAAAACACAAGTCCAAGCTCTGCCCAAACTACCTCAGGAAAAAAGAACAAGATGGTAAACTTGAAAACATGGAGTGTCCAGCACAGTGTCCAGACTTAAACCCCATCGAGCTGGTTTAGATGAACTGGACAGAAGAGTGAAGCAACCGACAAGTGCCACACATTTATGAGAACTTCTGCAACAGACTTGGGAAGAACTTTCTGAAGAATATTTGATTTCTACTGTAAAAAGAACAAACTATGAGTGTGTTCAGCTGTTATATCTGCCAAGGTGGACACTTTCACGAATCAAAAGTTTAGAATATGTTTTGGTTAACAGTAAACAGTAAATAGTAAAAAAAAACTGGGAAAAATGTGGTGCTCGTAAACTTCTGAATATACAGGATATGCTGATCTCTGTTATAATGTTCTTTGAAGTTTTGTTTCATTCCCTCATGTTTAACACACAAACCCTGTATATTTGGGCTGAGTTTTTCTCTCAGATGGAAAATACTCTGTTCTGTTCTTGTGGCAATACAGGAAGTGCTCCACTTTGTTTTTAAACTCCATACACCTTCACTCGAACCATTTGGATAATTTAAACCCTGGAAAATTCATTCTCTACAGAATTAAAAGTAAAACATAGCTGTTGACTTGAAAACTACCGCTTCGTGACATCACAAGGTGGAACAGAGCATTTTGAGTTTTGGAGATGTAGACAGACTAATAATGAAGGATTACTCAAACACGGGAATGAAACGAAACACAACTCCAGGTATGTTTTTGAGGAGGAAACAGCGTTCTAATCGGGGTGGACCAATCCAGCTTTTTCAGTTCCGATACCTGATATTTACTGATACCAGTGTAGGGATAGAGAATAGAACTTATTACCTTAAATACAGTGAACTTTTTACACAAGAGATCCAATAACTGTTGACTATCTTTCAAATCACTTGTAAAAAGTTTTATATGAATAAAAGTTCAAACATTATGTGACGTTCTAGGCCTAAATCAGTATGTAAATCGTCTTATTACATCCAAATAAAGGCCTGACCCGAATATCAACTGAACCGATACCATGGAACCAATACCCGATCCAGCAAATGTTTCAGTATTCGTATCGGTGCATCCCTTGTTCTAACATAACTTAAAGAATGCAAGAGTCAATCTGGTGTAATATAGGACTTTAAAAACATGTATTGTCCTTCACAGGCTGGATTATGTTTATGCAGGGGGTGAGGTTGCGCTGAAATCCTACAGTAAAATACAAGGTCTGAGCTCCAATTACTCGACAGCGGCACGTCTAGAGGAGCAGCCCACTCAATATCACTGTTCAAATGAAACTCCGCCAGCCACAGGACGCTAATGTAGAGTTGAAAGGGAGAGCCAAGAATCACACAAGAGCTGACAAAAGGTGATCGCTCCCAGAAATCCCTTTGATATGAATGTGATTTTTATGCAGAGTAATATGAACTAGTTTTTGTACTGTTGAGTGTTGGTATAAAGATGAGGGAGAGAAAGAGAGAGAGGGAGAAAGAGGAGGAGAAGAGGTGTTGTCATGGAGTCATACTGCCACCTACTGGGCTTTCTATGTGTGGGATGATGGTGGGCGGTGGTCTAGTGTTTTCTCATAATCGTCAATAATAACCAAGAAATATGGGTCTAGTATTGAAATGTATGCTTCATGGAAAAGGACTAAGTAACGAGTAATCTTGTAATCTTTACTTTGCAGGTTATTTCAGTTTATTTGTATCTGTTATGTTTTTGTTTAAAGCAGATCTATGCACAATCAGCTTTTCAGAGTTGTATACTTTTTTCTCTCATTTACCCCTTTTACTGAAGTGATTTGTGCATGTTTGGGCATGTATTTTCAAGATTCAAGGTAAAAAGACAAGATACACTGCAAATCCCACTGGGCAAATCTGTGGACTTGTTTCTTTTCTTAAGTTGTTTTAGATGAATATTGAATTTTTACAAAATATAACATAATCATCAGATTATAGCAGACGATACAAACACAATACTTGTTCTTTAAAGGTTTCTGGAGGTGGTAACCATACTTCAGAACATTCCGCATGGAGATAGATCAGTTTAATGCCATACTGTGGAAGATTATCGCCAAAAGAACAATATTTCCATGGAAACAAGCAGGAGGACGCCCTCCTCCGGGCCAGATAAGAGTCAGGTTTGCAGAAATGCAAGCCCACTCATAGTAAGGTTGTATGTTTTATAGTGCAATAAAAAAACAAAATGAAGAAAGAAACATGCAAAGTATTATTTTAGTTTTTTGGGGGGCTAAAAAGTTACATACTATGGCTTTAAAGCAAACCTATTCTGCAAAATCAACTTTTAAGAGCTCATAATCATGTTATAATTGTTTCCCAACACCATTTATGAACCTGAAGTTGTATTTGGAATGATTTGGGCATGTTTGAGCAGTCTTTAATCACCGCCACCGGCATACGCCTACTGCTCTGTACTTATTTTGTTCTCCAATTTTATTGTCTTAATCGCTGAGACACACAGGATTCAACAGCATTGTGTTATCATTTTGGCATTGTGTTGTCATTTTGGCATTGTGTAATCTTTTTATAGCATAAGCACAATAGGTTTTCTTTATAAGAAGCCAAAATTTTCACTTATTAAAACATTGCATTGGAGTGTTTGTCACATGTTGTTGTTTCGGCAAGAATATTCCACAATATGTATTAAATCACAACACCAGCAGGCCAAGTTACAGGTCATGTCTGTGGACAGGCAACACCGCTTACTGTAAAAATGCATGATTCATAAGATATTTTAAAGCCTGTCTTTTAATAAATACAAGATCAGTTTAATGTCATGCTGCGGAACATTCCTGGTGAAACAATAACATCACCACGGAGACAAGCAGGTGATGAACGCAGAAAGGTTACCACATAAAAAAAGTTTGTCTTCTATCAAATATGTCCCACTATACACGACCTCACATCTGCTGACTAAGCATTTTTATTTAATCAAATCATAATCCTTTCATAACCTATATTAGCATCAAGCGCATTACCTGGATCCATTATAGACCACGGTGTATTCACAGACAGCGCTCAGTAATGGGATGACCCGCACTCCTCTTGTCCATTAAACGCACCACGAATCTCAAAGTGTGGGCGCAGACTGCTCTTATTCCACCATTTTGTACTTTTAATGTTGACGAGGGGCTGGGGAAAAAAGAACAGCGTGTTTTTGGTATAATTCACATGTACCTCACAAAGATTTCATGCTCGCAGTTCTGTTTGGTCTTGTTGTATAATCCTTTCCCTCACTTCTTTTGCCTGAGCACTTTGGGGGCTTCATGTAGAGAGATACAGGGGGTTTGAAGTTGAAAGGGAATTTTTGGAGCTTTGTAAAGTCCAGCGTTCATTTCCATATCACAGGCGAAAGTGGGGCCTATGAGAAATACGTGTGAGAGATATGGATAAGCTGCTGAGTGGACACAAGCGGAACAGGCGCCGTTAGCTGTACTTTGGCTCTCTCTAGTGGTAAAATGTGTGAACTGTTATAAGCGAAATAGATAAATGTGGTTTTAAAGTGCCCTTATCGTGCTATTTTCTGGCGTTATAATGTTGTTTCCTCATTAAAAACAGACCTGGAGTTGTGTTTTGATTCATTCACACATGTTTAACTGAAAAAACACTGCATATTTAAGCGTTTTTTTTCCCTCTCAACTGTGTTTTTAAACTCTATTTCTGCTAGTATAATTGGGATGATTTCAGCCCTGGAACTGCCTATTTCTGTTTAACTAAAGGTAAAAGGTAGCTGTTAACTTGAAAACTACCGCTTCGTGACATCAAGGTGGAACAGAACATTTTGAGCTTTGGAGATGTAAACAGGATAATAATAAAGGGTTACCGTATTATACTAACTATAAGTCGCTCCAGAGTATAAGTCACACCAGCCAAAAAATGAGTAAAGAAAAAAAAAAAACATACAGAAGTCACACCGGATTGTAGTCATGTTTTTTGGGGGAAATTTATTTTATAAAATCAGAGACCAGAAACGAACATTTCATCTTGAAATGCAAGTTATAACAGTAGAATAGAGAACAATGTAACACATGAACAGTGCTTCGGATAACTATAGCATAAAAAACAGAACAGAACAAATTTACCAAACTCTCCATCTCACTCCAAATCACTAAATCCATTCAATTCTTCATCCTCAGTGTCACTTATGAACAACTTTGCGACCTCCAAAGGTAAACAGAGCACCGCTTCCTCCTCAGATTCAGCATCAGTTCCAGTTAGAATTATTTCAGCCTTTCTGAATGCTGACAGGATGGTTTCTGTTGTCATTGAACTCCAGGCTTTCTCCATCCATCCAGTGACCTCAGGAAAGTTGCATGGTGCACCTCCCAGTGTCACAAGTTTCTCGCTCACTCCAAACTTTCTTTCTGCTGCTCGATAACCGTGCTCGAAAAACAGGGGGGGCATTTGTGTTCACTCTTGTGCATATGACTGAAAGGTTTTCATTCCGCACTCTTCTCTCTAATTTATGTAATTTATGTCTCTCTCTCTCTTTTTAAATGGTAATTTTTTTATTTTATGATGATTATTTATGTTTTGATTCGTTTTTTATTGTGATTTTAATGTTTTTCTTATTCTGTAAAGCACTTTGAATAATTTTATGTATGAATTGTGCTATACATGTAAATTTGCCTTGCCTTGTCTAAATGTTAAATTTTCTGTGTTACAGAAGTAATGTTGCGATCGACTGACATGATACAGTCATGACAGCAACTCTTTCTTTAGGAGACATGGGCAGTAGAATGAAGTGACAGTGGTACAGGAGTAATAGGAGCAGCAGATACTGACACACAAGTCAAGAGCCTCTCGCTGCTGTCAGTGTGAACATTGTAATATATAAGTAGCACCAGATTATAAGTCTCATGAACACCCAAACCATGAAAAAAGTGTGACTTATAGTCCAGAAAATACGGTACTCAAAAATGTGCGAATGGCACAAAGTACAACTCTGGGTTTGTTTTTGATGAGGTAACAGCATTATAACATGTCTTAAAGTTCACAAGAGTCAGTTTTGTGTAATATAGGGCCTTTAACTTATACTTAACTTAAACTCTTATTACCAAAATGAGCAACTCGACCTCAAATAGTAACTGTGCCTTCTGCAAGTAGCAACTGTGACGAGAATGAAGCAGTTTAAATGAAGCGGAAAAAATGCGTCATTTGGTCGAGTTAATGGTGTTTACAACCCAAAACATAACTATCCAGTGAATTCATAATAAATATATAAATAGGTTATATAAACAAACAGATTAATTACTCAAAAGAAGTAATTGCAAAGTAAATCCTAACACAAATGCATTTCAGTTAAGAGAATGACGGCTGTTGAGACATTTGCTCACTAACCTAACAGTTGGAAGTGTTGTGTCCTTTGGCAAAACACATCACCAGCTTTGCCTGTAGAATGTGTTGTTGTTGGGGCGTGCGTGAGCAGTTGGTTAATGTTGGCTTGAGTAGTATTGCCATTTGAGAGGGACTGGTTTAACAGCACAAATCAAACTATTGTCAGTTCATTCTGGTCAGATTATGTGAAAACAAAAGCACTGGTGGATGAAGTACTCCATTTTTTTTCACTTAAGTAAAAGTGCGGATACAGAGGTAAAACATTGTTTAAGTTAAAGTAAAAGTATCACATGAAAAAATAATTACATTTTTAAGTACTAATTTAAAAATGTATTTTAAGAGTAAAACATTGAAGTGTTAATTGGTTAAAATGGTAAATGGTCACACTTTTCTATAAAGCTTTTCCACCTTCGAGGCACTCAAAGTGCTTTACAACAAAGAACCACTCACCCATTCACACACACATTCATACACCTGTGTACGCAGACATTAGGGGCAAGGTGGGTTAAGTGTCTTGCCCAAGGACACAACAGCATTCGTCTGTGGGAGCTGGAATCACACCAGCCAACCTGTGGGTCAGTGGATTTGACTGCTCAACTAATGATGTTTATGTTGAGAGCAGTAGCAATATGGATCAATTTCTTATTTTTTCTTATGAATTTTGTGTATTTGTTTTCGTTTGCTCAAAGTGGAAGCTTCAACTCAAAAACCTGAGTCAGGATGTTACCACAGACATGGTAAAATAACCCTAAAATCATATGAAAAGTATTTATTTATTTATTTATTCATTCATTCATTCATTTATAAGGGAAGTCCCTTGAGATGTAACATCTCGTTTCCTAAATACATTAACAAAAATAGCATTTGCAGAAAAGAAATAAAGAACAAATCAAAACAAAACAAAAGACAAACACAACATATAGACAACATTCACACTATACAATACTTGATCCTAAGATATACATACATCTCTTTGAATTTATCGTCCCCACACCTATATTTGGAAATTATTGTAGAAAAAAGCAACTCTATGTACAACAGAAATTGCATAAAACAAAAATGTATTTTTATCGAAAATAGAAGCAGGGTGTTTGTAAGTATATGAAGTACTTTTATTTTTCAGTCTTGTTCAAAAATTTAAGGGTGCAAAGAATACAGATATCTTTAACGTCTTGGGTTCTTTTTTAAAGACAATACAGTAAAGTGTTTTTACCTTGTTGACATGTTTCGGCTGTTGGTTGTTACTTCCTTTAGGTGTGGTCAGTCTGATGGACCTGGCAGGCGCTTTCCGGTGTTGTCTGGAGGAGCGTGTCCCAGGTGTGTGAAAGGAGGAACTCTCAGTCATCATGGTTATCGCTGTCCGTGCCTTATTTTCTGATTTCACTGTCCTCCCCGATCCAGCGTTTGAACTTGTTGTTTTCCGATCCAATGACCCAAGCCTGGTCCTAATCTAGAATGTGCTTATTTCTTTTACATTGGTCTGATATGGTAGATTTGAGGTTTTCCTGTTCCGCTTTGTCTTTCTGTGTTCTGGTGAGTTTCCCTGATGTTTCCTTGTCGCATTCCTTTTGGTGTTCCTTTTCTCGGATGTGAAATGCCCAGCCCATTTCCTCTACATATGATTTATTGCATGATTTGGATTGGATTTCGTAGATGGAATTGCATTTTTGTTCTGGTGGGATTTTATCTTTGGGTTGTATTAGCCGTTTGCAGAGTTTTAGGTAGTACAGATACCTGCTCTCAAACGTAGTATAAAATATCAACTGTAAAATGTATTTAAGTTAAAAGTACAGAAACCTAAAAAATTCGACTTAAGTATCTTAACTTACTACTCGCACTTCATTACCTTCCATCAGTGAACAAAACTAAATACTCCTTTGGTTTTTCCATGAGGTTTGCTGACAGTTCTTGTCTATATATAAAGTAAAGGAACAGCACACACTATTAAAATGTCTTTTAGGATCTTTTATGGCTGGCTTCCTCTTTCCTGTTTGTACTCTGAACAGAAGGAGAGGGGTCACACACTTGAGCGGGCAGCCCCTAACCCTCTCAGACGTGAAGCGCTTTAATCCCAACAGGAATCTTAAGAATCTGGACAATGTAGGGGTTTTAGCTGTGCCCCTTTAATGACTCAGGACAGACGAGAGACACTAGAGGATACATTAACTTGTCTTCAACAGGTCTACTACAAGTCCAAATACATTCATATAAAAATCTTTAAAACAGATCTGCAAATTAAATAAAACACAGATTACATTTTACATTTCACCAAATCAGGCAAAAATGAAAACTGAGCAGGAATCGTACCTCAAAATGTTAACTGTTTCTTATGATTGAACACTATCGGTGTAACATTTAATCTCTGGACAAGGCGATTAACAAGAGGAGACAGAATCAGGACTAATCTGATCAGACTAACACTGTAGATTAAGGGCCATACTGTGGGATTAAAGGAAAGGACCACAGATGGGTAAACTGCTCCCTTCTTTTTCGGCGTATACAGGTAATATCACTTGAAATTAACAGCAGCATTTGACAGATGCCAACTAGTGCTTTGTTGTATATCCAAAATTACCTTTGGAGTAAAAGAAAACTCACTGGATTATACTAAAAGAAAGCTCACTGTTTTGTACATGCATCCAAAATTTCAGACTTCCAATCACAGTGCAATGCATACTGGGAAGGATCCTTCGAAAAAGTGTTTGTTTTCCCAGTGGGATTGTCAAAGCCAATCTTTTCAAGTCTTTTGAACCATATCGCTTTTGTTTCTGGTTCTGATATCATCATATTTTAGTTTTGGGATTCGGACATCGTAATTGTGTGGTTGTTGGATGTCCCAGCAGCGGAAAACAGCTCGAAAAATGGGCTTCGGAATTTTGCGAACTGAAAAATAGTGAAAGGTGAAGGTGATGGGCAGGATTGATAACCAGGAAGGACGAAAAAGGAAACCTTTGACTGCCTAAATCATCTCAAGTTCGCAGCGAACATTTTGTATGTGGAGCGCCATCAAAGCAAAATCCCAATCCCTCACTCAACCTTGGTTACTAATTTACAAAGTCAACGCCAAAGCGAAAGCCAAAGAAACACCTTCCACTGCAACGTGACCAAGACATGATGTTGCTGTAAAGCCACAAGAACAAGAAAGTGAAAACTCATTGTATTATACTAAAAGAAAATTCATTGGATTGTACTGATGTTATGAGCCTTGCTTAGCATGCAAAAATGTCAATCTTAACAATT
This sequence comes from Boleophthalmus pectinirostris, assembly GCF_026225935.1. Taxonomy (NCBI): domain Eukaryota; kingdom Metazoa; phylum Chordata; class Actinopteri; order Gobiiformes; family Gobiidae; genus Boleophthalmus; species Boleophthalmus pectinirostris. Next base: position 31,906,684 of record NW_026571018.1, on the reverse strand, counting down.
ACAAGAAAGCTTTTCCATTAAAGATTTACATTTAGAATTGGATTGTGTTAAATGTTTGTAACTGTTCAAACCAGGAGCATCTGTTCTAGTTAAGGATGTAATAATATTCAATTCTCTCGATACGATATTTTCACGATATGCATCTCAATTATTGCGATATTTCATGTAGGCTAACAAAATTGTGAAAATGCTACTTTTCTCTCTTCATAATCCAAATAACTGTTATTTCAACATGTAGATTGGACTGAAACAGCGCAAAGGATCATGGTGTATGTAGTTCCCTTAGTTTTTTAGCCATTCCTGTAACATAACAATGAATTTAAATAAATAAACTTGTGATTCGATATATTGTGATGGTCCACGATATTTTTTTGAGACTTTTGATATGACATCACAAAATTTCTGTTATTGTTACATCCATAGTTCTAGTTACGGTATAACCCAGGGCACAGACAAGGTTTGAAGAGGCCTTTAAAAAATTTTTGATTTGCCTAAAGGTATATAATATTGAAAAACTGTATAATAATGTTATAAGTTTGAAAAAGTACTACTCTTTAGTTTGCATTCGTCCACTCCACACACGGCGGTGTTTAGCTCCTTCTGCAGCCACAGATATCACAGAACAAGAGCATATAGATAATAAAGAGACGTCTGTACATCGTGTTCCTGGGTGTCAGTGTGGACAGTATGCAGCCATGTACGTTTAACTAATCCTGCTTCGTATCAACACAGCAGGAGAGGGGCCCCAAGTTAAAAGGAGGAGGGCCAGACACAGGAGGGTTAGTGATCAAAGACAGAGACATAATGTGTCCATCCCAGTGCGCAGAGCTTTTGTGACAGCGCACACTCACACACAGCACTGTCACTGACTTACACTCAACTATACAGCAGCACTGCAGGGGTCAAAGTTCAGCAGACGTCTATGAGCGCAGAGGGGGAGCAGGTTAAAGGGAAAAACATATCTGAGAGTTCAGGACCAACATGCAACATCTGAGCAGCAAAACATGGTGAAGACTCTGCTTATAAACAAGACTCAGTAAGTCATTTTTCTCATATTTATATATAAAACAAATGCAAAAGACTTTATTTATAGAAATACAGCAGTTATGGAGTAGTTATGAGTGGACATAATAGTGGTTGTCAGAACAGTATCACTTTAATATGGGCCTATTTAGTCACCATCAGGGCTTGACAATATATTTATTTTAGTTTAGTTTATTTTTTTCAGAAGTTGCAAATGAATCAGTTTTGGTTGCTGTAATGCTGTGATGCTTCATGTGTAATAAAATATACACTGACTTTAAACTATTGTTAGGTATTGTGCAGCTGTTTTATATTCTGCCACTTGCTTGTCTCCATGGAGACAAGATGGATTCTTGTGAGTTTTGAACTCACAAATATCGACAGAATTGCTGTGCAAGGCTAAGTCCAGTTGGCTTAGCAAAATCGCAAAGGCTGCCATTTTTATGTTCTAGAATTTCCTTCACAAACAACAAATTCTCTGGTTTTATTCTGAATAAAAACATCTACCACTGTAGTTTAGACCTGTACGAACACGTTCTAAATGTGATTCTTGTATTAGTTTGTCAGATCAGATTTCAGTATTTTTTTTCAAATTTCCTGGACATATAGAAAATATAAACTTTGAACAGAATCCTCTTATTAAACAAAAATCACAAATCTAACAGTCACAATGCTTGTCAGAAAAACACAATTAGATATTTTCCCCAAATTGTACAGCTCTTAATTCTTACCACAATCCAAGCTCTAGTGTTGTCACAATATTTACATTTTAAACTCAATTTGATACTAAGGACCTGACTCGATACCCAATACTGATTCTGATACCTGGCTATTCTGTTTTAAAGTGCGTACCACAGATATTTATGATTCTCTGATTTTGACTTAATTTGGTGATATATAAACTATGGGAAGTCGAGAGTTCCAAAACATTCAAAACTTCTGAAGTTGTGTTTTCTGATACCTTAAACATGACTTCAAAATAATTATGTTTTCTTATATTTGTATTTGTCAGATAATCATGTCTGTGTACAGAGTTTTGCTATGGAAAACTGAAACATTTATGGAATTCCCTAGTGATGTCACAATTTCCAAAGTAGTAAAAGTAGTAAAAAAAAAAGTAAAGATTTAGACCAAAAAAATGGCCAAATTGGGGAAACAAGTGAATGTTTTAACAAAAATCTTAAATATAACGACCATAATTGTGTTTTTGGGACATTAGCAAGTGACTGGTGTCTAGATAGTGTTTTGAGCTGTGCTGTAGCATTATCGTCAAGTCCTTCTAATCATATACTTGTGCATGAGTAACAATATTCTTGGTATAGATTAGCTTAATATGTTGAAACAGAGCTTCAGATTTATGCTTTTTTTTCTCTTGATGCATGCTTTAGAGCTTGAGATTTGTATTTCTAATTAGTACAATACTTTACTCAGAATTTCAATGAATTGTCAGAGAAATTTTGAATTCCTATTGGGAAATTTTCTCTAAATGTAATCGATTTAATGTTCTATCTTTTTCCATCTATCGTGGCCTGTATATGAGACTGCCGCTCTGAACTGAAGACTAGAATGTGTCTGTAGTCAAGAGAAAACAGCAGAGGTGGGACTAAGTTATTGTTTTGCAAGTCTCAACTAAGTCTCAAGTCTTTGACCTCAAGTCAGAGTCAAGTCTCAAGTCAAATGCAGGCAAGTCCAAGTCGTCTGCTTTGAGCTTCAAGTCATTTCAAGTCTTTAAACAAAAAAAAATATATATATATAGCTTAGGTTTTTGCAATTTATATGAATTTTAAACTAAATTGTACTTTAAAAAATCATTGTATATGAATATTTATATAAACGTCTTGACAAAAATGCTAATTATTACGGTCAGAATAGAAAGAATTAAGATTTAAGAAGTGCTTAATAACTTTATAACATTTTGTTATGTAGTCTGCACTGAAATGGAAAGATCATGTTTTTTGTAGTTCCCTCTGTTTTACTGTATATTACTGTAATGTACTGTATTATACTGTATATTACTGTGAGGTACTGTATTGTACTGTATATTACTGTAATGTACTGTATTGTATATTACTGTGATGTACTGTTTTATACTGTATATTAATGTGAGGTACTGTTTTGTACTGTATATTACTGTAGTACATTTGAGGACCACATCACAGTACTCCAGTAACAACCAAAGTAACAAATACAGAAGTAGGAGGGACATGTTCCAGTTCGTTCCTGTAAAATTAAGCCCTGCATTTATCAACTGTAAAGAGAAAAGTATTTTCTAAAAACATATAGTTTTTTAGCAGAAGCATCAAGTCTTCTCAAGTCACAGGCCTCAAGTCCAAGTCAAGTCCCAGGTCATTGACCTTCAAGACCAAGTCGAGTCCCAAGTGTTTATCCAGTCAAGGCTCAAATCCTAAAAATAGTGACTCAAGTCTAACACGAGTCCAAGTCACGACTTGCAAATTCCATATTTGGAAAACAGTTGTCAGTACATACAATATGGGAGAAGTTGACAGGGCATCCAGTTTATTTAGCAGAAAAATTAGCCAAAGTCAGTTAGGGATGTAAAAATAACCAAAATATCATGATACTGTGGGCCATCACAATATATCAAATTCCAAGTCTCATTGATTAAATTAAGAGTTATGGTGCAGCTATAGCTAAAAACAGAATGAACTACATAGACCATGATCCTTTGCTCCTTTTCAGTGCAGACTACATGAAGAAATAACTGTTCTAAGCACTTTGAAATCAAGTCATTTTAAGAGGAAGGTAGTAGCATAAAATATATCAATAAATATCGTACCGTGAGATGCATATCGTGAAAATATCGCACCATGAGATCTGGATATGGTTACATCTCTAAATCTGATACAAGGACTCACTGTAAACTGAAGTGGCCCCACTGACATATATTGATATAGAGTTCAAAGCTCAAAAATTACACAAGCACAGAGCAGAGTTCAAGCACGTAGCCTCAACAAACAGAAAGTACACTCAGTACAAGTACAGTATATTCCCACATGGGTAATTGAATTGCTCTTTAAGACATGAGCAGGTTATGTAAATGCATGATAAATGTTCTTAAAGGTGCAATGTGTAACTTTCCTGGTGGTGGGTAGGTCAGCTGCTTGTTTCCATGGAGATGTGTTAGTTTGTTCTACAAGGCCAAGTTCATTATAATTGTTGTATTCTTTGTGCAGCGTCTTTGAGTGTTCAGAAAAGCACTATAAATAAAATAAATTATTATGAAAATGCATTTTTTAAAGGTGCACTATGTAACTTTTTTGACTGGGGGTCTGTCACCTAAGTCATTGCTGTGCCTGGAATGTTCCAAAGTATGACATTAAACAGCTCTACCTTACATTTATTCAATTACAGGTGGTTTTATAGCTCATAAATGTCTAAAAACAAAAAAAAAACAGGTGTTCTGACTGTGAGCAGAGTCACCTCTCCACACATCTGACCTGTAACTTAGTCTCCATGAAGATAGAAAGGTTTAATGCTATATTGTGAAACATTCTGAGCAAAGCAATGACACCTCCATGAAGAAAAGCATTTGATGGACTCTTGACCAGAAAAGTTACACAATGTGGCCCAAAAAATTTGACATAATTTCGCAGGCCAATAATTTTGGCAATTGGCTTTCCAAACTTGTTCTCCTTACAGACTTCTTGGGGCTTTGCAAAAGTTTTTAACAAACTTGTTCGAGCTTCTCTTCTGATGTTGATGTTGGTCTACCAGATCTTTTAGCCCTGCATAAGCAAACTTCCTCTCTAAATTTTTGGTACCAAATCCAAATTTGTTTGCCAATTGGTGGTTTTTTCAAATTTTGCATTGAAGGCAGCACAGTGAGTGTGTGTGAGCAGATTCAAAGATGCAAAATGATTTCTCTTTGGGAGTGAACGGCTCAACCTGAAAACAGAACTAAAATAAAACATTAAATATGAAATCTTGATCTGTTTCTATACAGTCTGTGAAAAGTTGAGGTTATTTCAACAAGAATTATCAAAGTTATTAGCCTGCATGAATGTCAAATTTTTCAGGACACTCTGTATTTTTGAGCAATAAAAATACCTGTAATTCACTTGACGTAACATAGATGGCATACTGAGGAACATTCCAGTCAAAGCAGTAACATCTCCATGGAGACAATTATGCTGTAGATCCTCTACCTGAAAAGTTGCACAGTGGACCTTTAAATAGCATGATATTTTTGCTTTTTGACCTTCACGTACATTTGGTGACATTATTTCTTATCATGTTTAATCACAATTCCCTTACATAATACATTTTTATGGAGAGACTTTATAATACTTACACTTTTATTAGTCTTATGTAACTTTTCTGGTGAGGAGTCGACCGTCTGCTTGTCTCCATGGAGACAACAGACACTGTTGGACATTTCAGGTAAAGCAAAGAAAAGCAAAACAGTCTCCATGGAAACAAGCAGATGGTAAACCTTTCTCCAGAAATGTTACACAGGGCAACTTTAATAATTGAGGATAATTAAGATGTAGTTATCATAAAGTAGTACTGGTTTATTATTAAAATTCCAGGCTTTTTAAACAGAACTAAAAATACATTTTTTAAGGTGCATTCTGTAACTTTTATGGTGGAGGGTCCATCATATACTTTTTCCCATTGAGATGTTATTGCTTAATCTGGAATGTTTCACAGTATGGCATTAAACCTGTCTATTTCCACAGACATCGGACCAGACCAAATTACAGGTCAGATCTGTGGAGAGGCGACCCCGCTCAGTCAGAATGCCTGTTTTTCTAGATATTTTTGAGCTATAAAACATCAAGTAATTGAATAAATGTAAGGCAGAGCTGTTTAATGTCATACTGCGGAACATGCCAGGCAGACAAGCAATGATGTATCCATAGAAACAAGCAAGTGGCAGACCCCCAACCAACATAGTGTTACATAGTGCACCTTTAAGATGAAAGTAGAACAAAAAAAACTGTTCTTTTTGGATCACAAATAGACAGAAAATCAAGTGTATTTTTCCTCCTGTGTTGTTTGAATTCTCACCTTGAATTTGAATGGATGCAATTAGCAAATCGCAAAGGCTGCAGCTTTTAAGTACCAGCATTTCCTTCATGAATAACAAAATCTCCTGCCTTATTCTTCATAATAAAAACTGCTAACTTTCTGTAGTTGATGAAACATGGTCTGAAATGTGATTCTTGTTTTAGTTTGTCAGCTCATGTTTCTCCACCACCTCAAGTTACGAGTGCAGGGGTCATCAAACTAAGGTCCTCTGGCCAAATCCAGTCCTCCGCGCCCTTTGACCGGCCCCCCATCCCCTCTGTCCCCCACCACTTGAACTGGCCCTGTGAAGCAATCCTCAAAAGTGTCATGACCTATTTTTTTTTTTTATTACTTTTTGGCAAATAATAACACGTCTGCATCTTGTATTCTGTTGATTTTTTTCAATTAAAAATGATATTTATATGAAGTATTTATATTTAAATTATTATATGATGTATTTACATATTGCCGCAGAATTTTCGTCACCTGACAAGCTCAAGATCAAACAGTGACAGTCAATGCACACATAGAGTACTACAATGCAGTTAAGGACAGCAAACCAATGACAGATTTTTTTTTTTTTTTTTTTTGTTCAGTGTAAGGCAGGGGTCTCCAACGTTTATTCCTCCAGTGAGCTACTTTTACACAACAAAACTGCCAAAGAGCTACCTATTTTAGTAGTCGAGTCGAGAAGAATTTGACCCTAACCCTATACATAAATGCCTTGACAAGCCTTAGACGGGGAACAGTTAGATACTTATAAAACATTGTAAGTGCTTTTCTCAGTGCACCAAGTTAGGCATCAAAATGATACACTGACAATGGTGATTAATCAAATTTTATTCAGCGCATACATAGAATCCAGAAATCCCTTGGCGACCTACTCTGAAGTGGGTGGAGAGCTCCCGTACTACAGGTTGGAGACTCCTGTTGTAAGGACTGTGCAGAGAGAAAGCATATAATCTGCATCTTCACGGTCATACAATTCTGTTATACGGCCAACCCAACCCCGGCCCCCATCACAGTCAGGAGCGATAATGTGGCCCCCAGAGAAAAAAGTTTGGTGACCCTTGTACTAAAGTTTCAAACCCGATATCTATGCTAAGGAATAGACTCCATACTTAAAACCGATCCTGATACCATGATGATAATAAAAAATAAAAATAAAAAACTCTTTCTTTAGACAGTGGAATGTGATTTTCAACATTAAATCATAATACTTTCTTTTGTATTCTCATGTGCCCTTACAGTATATCTGTGTACTCCCTCTGTCGTCCAGGTAGTTTCCATAGCGATCCACTGGTGTGTACTCAGTGATGGGAAGAATAGCCTACTTGTACTAAATGTATTTCGTTGCAAAGTACTGAATACCTGAATTAAACTGCATTTTGTAACGTATTTCGATACATGGGCCAATCAGAGTAGCCTGATCTATCAGCCGGTTTCACTTCACGTAGAAACAGTCTGACCTTGCAGTATTAGAATTCGTTCGCTCGATGGTAGGCATGTACTTCTGTTATTTAACCAATCGCTGCTATTTGGTTGTGATGTATGTAATGCGCCACTAACGGGGCTAACTGGTATATTAAGCTTTTCCCAAATCCCGTAGGAAGAAGGGCAATAACGTCTTTCCCCTTGATAAAATTCACCAAACGTTCTCTTTGTTCTGGTTTTATTCCAGCTTTAAATCCTTGATCTCGGGAATCGTTGCCAACACAGAATGTATGGCTCTTCGCTGATTGGGTGGTGCCCGAACTCACACTTCCAGAGTTTTTGCAAACCATCTAGTGTTTCTGATTTCTGACCTAGTCGCTTGAGAGAAATGAAACTGAGCGGAGGCACTAGGTGGCGCCACCATGTCTACAAGGAGAGTAAGGTATTCTAAATACTTGGAATACTTTTACACTGCATTGTGTTATATTACAGCGTAAAAACATGACATTGAATTACAAACGGTTTTATTTTTGTTACACTGTTTGTGAAAAAATCTTACTTTTCACTAATATTTGTGCAGTTTAAAGCCGGAATTGTAACAACAAAGTACCTCAAGGTATTCCTTTTAATTGAGGAAACTGCATTCTGAATACCACCAAGTGAAAAAGTAACAGTACTGGAATACAGGTAATTAACATTAGTATTATAAAATATGTATTTTCAGAACATGTATTCAGTTACTTCCCAACAATGTGTAAAGTCAAGTTCAAGGTTCATTTCTATCCTGTGAATGTGACTTTTTTTCAGTACTGATACCTGCTCAAATGAGTACTTCAATACCAAATTTAGTATCAATGAGTATCAGATTTATTTGTAATACTTTTGATATCACTAGCTCCATGCCGGTCTCACAGTGGCAGCTCCTGATATAATATGGGCCAGCTGTGTTCCCACTGAATTGAAAGAGCTGCTATCCAAACACAAGCCTCTGTGTGAAAACAGCCAAAACAGCCCATCAGCAAAACGACGAGCCAACTTCAGGGTTACTCCAGGTCAAGAGAGCAGCGCAGTCACTAGAAAACCAAATGGTACTAATAAATATGAAACTGTAGGAGGTATATATACTTGATACTTGATATTGAAAACAGCTAAAAGTGGATACTGTACATTCATTTACGTAATACTATCTGCAAATACTTGATTAGAAGATTTTGCTAAGTGATAGTGATTTTGAAAATCCACCTCTTGTGTCCTTGGAGATGTTGGTGATGCATTGCCCGAAATGTTCCACAGTAATGCATTAAGGATGTGTATGACACATAGTAGAAAACAAAACAAAACAAAACAACATCTGCAAATCATCGATTCTTTTTATGAAGATTCAGTTTCCCAGTTTATTGACCCCATTGAGGAACAATCCAGGCAAAGCAACAACATCTCCATGGAGACAAGCAGATGGTGCACCCTCCATCAGAAAAGCTACATAGTTTATATTGTTTTTTATTTTTTATTTTTATGATAACACTAAAAACATTAAAGGAGACTTATTGTGAATGCTGTATAGTTATAATCTATGACATCATTATGTTATAATTTGCACATTTTAAATCACAGTATTCATCTAAAAAAAATTCAGAAGTCCACTGATTTCTGTATTACAAAACTGAGGTGCCCAAAGTTTTGTAATGCAGAAATCAGTCAGTTGCAGATCACACTAGCAAGTAGTGGACTTCATTTTGTTTTAGCAAAATGACTGAAAAATGGTTCAATGAAATGTGACGCTGCTGAATCTTACGCTTATCACATATTAAGAAAATTTAATTGAGAATGAAGTAAGTACAGAGCAGTGTGCAACTGTCAGTGGCTGTGAAATCTAGTCAGGCTGCCACCACCTAGTGCCTCCGCTCATTTTCATTTCTCCTCAGAGACTAGGTCAGGAATCGCAATACACTAGATGGTTTGCAAGAACCCTGGAAGTTGTAGACCGTGCACCGGCCAATCAGCGAAGAGCTGTGAAGCCATAACTGAGTCCCTATTTTGGTAAAGCACAACAGTAAACAAAGCAGTCGAGATGGATTTAGATGAAGTCAGACATTGTGTTGGCAACGATCCCCAAGATCGAGGATTTAAAACCAGAACAAAGAGAATGTTTGGTGAATTTTATCAAGGGGAAAGACGTTATTGTCCTTCTTCCTACAGGATTTGGGAAAAGCTTAATATACCAGTTAGCCCCGTTAGCGGTGCATTACATACCAAATAGCAGTGATTGGTTGAATAAAAAAAGTACTCACCTACCATTGAAAGAACGGATTCTAATGCTGCGAAGTCAGAAGTTCCATGTTTCCATGAAGTGAAACCAGCGGATGAATCACACTAAGTGAAAATAGGGGTTGAAATAATTGACTAAAGATTGCTTAAACATGCACAAATGACTCCAAGTCCAACTTTGAGAGGGTAAATGTGAAGGGAAAACAACAGAAGTAAAGTAGATTTTGCGTGATAATAATAGTTCTGCTTTAAAACATCTTTATTTTCCAACATTTATACTTGTGTTGTTTACTTGCCTCTGAAAATAACCTATTGGCATAGACTTTGCACTGGAATTAAAGTGTAACAGTGTAATGTTAGTGGACACAAGCTCCTCTGTTCTCAGTGTTCCACCCTGACCACTCACAGGGCTGAACCTGGCTTTATCAACACTAGTCCTGACCTCTCAGATACACAGCTTGCACACCAGACCTTATCAGTCAGCTGTACGTGAGAGCTGAGAGCGCAGGGGCCAAAAAAACAGACCCAGCCCAAGGTAAGAGTAGGGGACGGGGAGAAGGGTTTGCATGTCTATATATATGCACTACTATATCATAAAACAGTCAGGAACTTCTGAGTACTGCAAATGTCTTTTCTATTTTTATTTTTTATTTTATTTTTTTACATTTTCAACACATTTATTTGACCGGTTTGCATACCTTCAAGATTTTCAACAAGCTAGTAATTCATTGTCAACCACAGACAGTATAAAGAATTAGGCTAAAGGGGTGTGACATTATCCATATTAGGAATGGAAATTGATTTACAGACAAAATAGCTAACGATCACATAGAGTGGGTTAATATGAATATTTTAAGCCCAAAATGAGAAACTTGACAGCAGCAGTTACAGAGAGAGAAGCAAAGTTTCTTCAATACAAAGTGAATTAGAATTAATGGAGCCCAAAGCACGCCCATGCTCACTTCCTGTCTGACAGTCAGCTTTCTGAGATTGTATTGAATTATAGACTCAAAGTTATAAAGTACCATATTTTTTTTACTATAAGTCGCTCTGGAGTATAAGTTGCACCAACCAAAAAATGAGTAATGAAGACTAAAAAAACCTATATAAGTCATACTTTTTGGCGGGAAATGTATTTTATAAAATCAGAGACCAGGAACCGTCATTTAATCTTGAAAGGCAAATTATAATAATAATAGAACAGAGAACAACAGACTGTTAATGTCACATATGAACAGTTCTTCAGATAACTATAACATAAACAACAGAACAGAACAAGTTTACCAAACTCTCCATCTCACTCCAAATCACTAAATCCATTGGATTCTTCATCTTCTGTGTCACTTCTGAGCAACTCTGCGACCTCCGGAGGTAAACGGAGTGCCACTTCCTCTTCTGTGTAGCTGTCGTCAGACTCAGCATCACTTCCAGTTAGAATTATTCCGGCCTTTCTGAATCCCAACAGGATGGTTTCAGTGTCACTGAAGTCCAGGCTTTGTCCATCCAACCAATGACTTCCAGGAAAGTTTCATGGTGGACCCTCCCGGTGTCACAAGTTTCTCGCTCACTCCAAACTTTCTTTCTGCTGCTTGATTACCGTTTTCAGATGCAGATTTTGTTACTTGCAGCTTGTAATCTGGAAAATATGATTTTGTTTTTGGAGGGTATTTGTGTTCAGTCTTCTCAGTTGTCTTTTGTTTAAATGTTAAATTTTCAGTAGTACAGAAGTAATGGTGCGATCGAATGACATGATACAGACAGAACAGAGGCTCTTTCTGCAGGAGACATGCGCAGTAGAGTGAAGTGACAGTGGTACAGGAGTAATAGGAACAGCAGATACTGACAAACAAGCCTAGAGCCTCTCGAGACTGTCAGTGCACATTTTTAGATATAAGTCGCACCAGAGTATAAGTCGCAGGAAACACCCAAACCATGAAAAAAGTGTGAATTATAGTCTGAAAAATATGGTACTCATGTCTTGAGGGGGGATTTAACCCACAGCTTTCTGGCAACAAGTTCCGCTCTCAAATAATTGTTATCTATAAAATCCTCATCATTTCAATTGGTGATTTTGACCCTAGAAGTTGCTATATTGCTACACAATTCTGCATTTTAACAGATACTTTGCAGCTGATGTCATCAACATTCCTTGGAGGTGTGGTGCTAACTAGAGGCTCTGCTCTGTCTGAGACTTTTATTAGACTTTAATCTGTGCTTTGTTTTAACACAATCTGACCAGACTACAACACGTGAGCTGATGTGTGCTGTGAAACAAGCCTCTCACACATAACAATTACACGTTTTTCAATTAGTCACTCAACACACACCTAAACAGAACCATGAACGCTCGTATGAATCACAGACTCCTGAAAATGTGCTGTTAAAATCCATTTTTTTTGTTCTTTCTTGAGATTATCTTAAAACATTTTGACAGTGTTTGCTAATGTGTGCATTGTGTCACCATGGGAACTCCTAAATATTTCATCATTAGAGATACATGTAGAACCTCCAGCATGATGATCAACATTCATTTTAGCTGCTGCATAACCCATCAATAATTATTTTTTTTAAGTCAAGATATTACACAAAGTTTTTTAGGTATTTTTTTATGTTTGCTATAAAATATAATGTCATACTGTATGTCTGTATATGTTCCTCCATGTGGGGAACTTTGTGGTGTTGTCAGTGCACTGAGTCAATCTGATGTAACACTTCCTATTGTCAGGGCGCAATGACATGAGGTCGGTGTTTGTGTCACTTCGCGTCAGTTTGAAAGTCTAGTGAATCAAATACCCACCATTGTCACTGTGGTGTGGGAAGTAAACAAAGGGAGACTTCTGAGAATCAAAAAAGAATCACAACATGACTTTAGAGTTGTCAAAGGTAGCAAAAATCAGAAAGTTTGAATGGTTGATTGATTGATTTCAGTCACATGGTATATCGTGTCATTATTTTACAGACATATTATTCATTTTTAACATACAAAGACCGAAAAGGTGTAGGCTGAAGCTTGATGTTGTTTATTATGTTCACACTTTATTCCTTTATCAAAGCGTCACCTTGACACCAGTTCAGTTTCATAAATACAGCAAGAGGAAACAAACAAATCAGTAACAGTACAGCAAAGTCCGATAGCACAAACTATGTCTCATAATTCATGTATCTGCCCAGAGTTAAACATTTACACTTCTTTATAAAATGTAAGAGAGTGGTGCACAGTTTTAGGTTTTCTGTACAATTGTTCCAGAGCTCCACCCGAGATACACAGAATTTCCTAATGTTTGTTCTGATTTTCTTTTTGATAAACATGGCCGTACCTCTGAGCTCATATTGACTATTTCGGATTTTGAACATATTCTGTAATGATTTTGACAAGAAATTGTTGTTTACTTTGAACATGATTTTCAGAGTATAAAGGTCGACTAAATCGTAAAATTTCAGAGTTTGAAGGTTTATAAATAACACATTGGTTGGTTCATTATAAGCTGATAATGTGATTGCTCTTTTTGCCTTTTTTGCAAGGTAAAGATTGGATTTGTATTAGTCTTGTAGGTACTGCCCCAAATCTCATTAACAGTGATCAATACTAAAACTAAAAAGACACATTCAGAGGACAGAAATGAATCTTCCCTGAATAGTTTTAGAATGATCTTGAACTGTTTCAGAACAAGTATAAGAGCACATAGCTGTAATTCCATATGGTAATATAAAAGAAAATCCCATTCTATTGTCTAAAAAAGTATTTTTTTCTATCATCATGATATCGAAATCAGTATTGAGTTGAGTTTATTCCTTAGAACTGAAACTCATAAAATGTTTCCTCTTTACTCAAACTTGCAGAGAATACAGTAAATGCATCTGTTTTCTTATTGCGAAATTTTGCTTACCAGTCAAAATGACTAAGCTCTAACTATGACTATACTGCTTTTTAAAAATTCCACTCCTAGAATTTGAAGGGCCCATAATTACGCAATTTTACTCATCACAAACATACCTGGTGTTTTGTTTTGTTCCATTCACAAACCCTGCATATTTTTTGACTGAGTTCCTCTCTCAAACAAAAAACACTCCTCCACCACCTTGTGATGTCATGTGGTGATACAGGAAGTGCTACACTGTGTTTTTAAACTCCATACACCTTCACTAGAATCATTTGTTGATTTCAGCCCGAGTCTCTACTGAACTAAAGGTAAAAGGAGCTGTTAACTTGAAAACTACCTCTTCATGACATCACAAGGTAGAACTGAGCATTTTGAGCTATGCAGATGTAGACAGACAATAATAAAGGGTTAATCAAGCATGTGAATAAAAACAATACACAACTCTAGATTTGTTTTTGATGACGTAACAACATTATAAAATGGCTTAAAGCTCACAAGAGTCAATGCGTGCAACGCAAGACCTTTAAAAACACACGTCACGTACCATCCTTTTACTTGTTTCTTGTTATTTTCCTATTATTTTCCTTCCCACCAGTGTGTTCTTGAGGCAGAGAGGGAGTGTCTTATGAGAACACGTACAATAAAAGCCCAGGGGAAACGTACACTGGTGACACACATTAAAACTTATTACATTACACAAGTCCAGAGTCATGTGACCCGCTGACGTCAGGAGCCCAGCCCTGAGGAAGCCCCGTCATCTGTGTGGAGTTGATGTAACGGCTAGACACTGGCTGCTTAATGGTTAAAGGGAACAACTAACCACAAGTACCTGTTTTCTTCTTCTAGTAGTTGATATAGACATGTTTGATTAAGGATTTTATGGGATGAGTGCAGCGGTGAATCATAACAAAGTAAAAGTAGTAGTGCAGTGTACTTAATGATACATTTTAGGTATCTGTATTTTACTTAAGTACATTTTAAAGTAGGTTCTTTTTACTTTTACTTCACTACATTTGAGGAAGAGCGGGTATCTGTTCTTTCTACTCTACTACATTTTTGAGCTAAACTGAAAATTAAAAGTATTTTTTATTCATCTCTGAGACCTGCTGAAAAAGGATAAGGGTTTATTGTGAACATATTCATAGTTTGAGCAAACAAAAATATACAAATGAGAACAGATAGGGAAAAAAAACAACTGATTTATTTGTTAATGTTGAACAAAATTCAGCACAAATCTTAAATAAAAGCACTACATTTGAAGCTTTGTTAGATCTCTGTGAAATACTTGTACTTTTTACTCTTTAAGTACATTTTTAAACAGTACATTAATACTTTTACTTTTAGATACTTTAGATACTTTCAGATTTTTTCATGTGATACTTTTACTTGAGCATTTCTTTGCTCCGATATCTGTACTTTTACTTAAGTAACAAAATTGAGTACTTCATCCCCCACCAAAAAAATAAAAATAAAAATCATTAATTTTTGGGCCCATATCTTAAACAATTTAGGAAGGAGTGCACTAAGATTTTGTTGAATTTTATGTAATCTGTATTATTATTGTTGTTGTAGTTATTAGGGATGCACCAATCCAGCTTTTCCAGCTTCGATACCAATGTCAATACTTTGTCTTAATATCTGCCGATGCCCGATGTTAACTGATCCCTGTGTATGAACTGAGAATGGCCTTTTTTCTCCCCAAAAAATACTGTTAACTTATTACAAAATGAATCCAGTTGTGCTATGTGGTTGTTATTATCTTACAAGCAACTAAACACAACTTTTTATGATTAAAAGTTCAAGCATTATGAGAGGTCCACAAGCTACATCAGCCAGTACATAGTCTTATTTATTTATTTATTTTTATAATTTTATTTGCAAACTACATACATTATAAAATATAGGGATCAAACAACATACAAGATACAAGACAAACATTACGACTGAAGATTACATACAAATAAGGACAAAGGTGACAGGGGCTGTTGACAGTGTGGACATTATGTGTGTGTGTGTGTGTGGGGGGGGGGGGGGGGGTTAATGATTTAATGCTGACCTGTATTATTACTAGTTCATTTGAGTATTGAAAGTAAGTTAAGTATGTAATGGAGCTTTGCCTCAGAAGTATAACTGTTTATTGGCTGAACCTACATCATGAGACTCATACCCGATCCAGAAAAATGTCCTGGATCAATACCAGTATCAGTATCAGTGCATGCCTAATTATTATGGCTTTGAAGAACAGTTCATAAATTATTATTTATCCAAGGCCCAGTCATGCAGTCTAAGCAGGAAAGCCCAGTGTTTGAAGGTGGGTGCCTTGTCAACATAGTGCAAGGACACAACACTTTAATTTATGGTCTGTGCAAATATTTTTATTCTTTGAAAGCTGTACCAAAGAAACTGCCGCGCACACTATACAAGGAAGTTACTGCAGTCAGTGGGCCGTATACTGAGATAAAAATGACATGATTGTGAAATGATCTAGGCCGATGTTTTGTGTATAGATTTGTTTGTCTTTTGCATGTACCCTTGAAGCTAAGTCAAATTAAACCAGAACAGAACCAGAACCAAATCTACATTAGGACGCAAACCAGGTCCAGACCAAGGCAAGTGTGAACGCAGCCACATATAGACAGAACGTAGTATAATCTGCATAGGCTATAATTATCTTATATGACCTAAAAGATGAGACGACTCCCTGTGGTGGCTTAGTCATTTACCGAACAGCATGTACAGAGCAGTACTTATCAGAGCGCACTTGTGTACGACCTTCTAGGGACTCTAAACAGACCAATAAATGCAAAGTAAGGCCTTTTTGATGGTGTAACATGAGGTAGCAGCTTTTCAACACTCCCAGAGACATTTGGCTGCATTAGCTATAGGTCTATTTAGAAAGTGATTTAACTGAGTCTTCACCAGTGTATTATATAATTCAGATAGTGAATAACCAGGCATTGCCTTTTCGACAGAGGTCACACAGATAAGAAATCTGAATAAGCAGGTCACAGGTCACAAATGTTCATGGGCCTATAACTTTACAGTGTTTGCAGTTAGATTTCAAAGTAAGCCTATTATGTTTCATGCAGGCTATTTTTTCTGAAGATGTCAATTTCAAAAAGTTGCATCATAGCTCAGTCGACAGAGCACTGTGACATTGTGTTACGGGGTAGAATCACCTTTTGCTGTTTGTCATTAAAAAAAAAAAAAAAAAAAAAAAAACAGCCAAAACAACTTCGGTCTAAATATGAATCCAATATTATGACTTTAAAAGGACATTTGGCCATTAAAACAATAATACCATATTTTTCGGACTATAAGTCGCTCCAGAGTATAAGTTGCACCAGCTAAAAATGTTTAATGAAGAAGAAAAAAAAAACATATATAAGTTGTTCCGGACTATAAGTTGCACTTTTTGGGGGAAATTTATTTTATCGTCAGAAACCAGGAACCGACATTTCATCTTGAAAGGCAAGTTATTGTAATAACAATAGAAAAGAGAACAACAGACTGTTAATGTTACATATGAACAGTTCTTCTGATAACTATAACATAAACAACAGAACAGAACAAGTTTACCAAACTCTCCATCTCACTCCACATCACTAAACCCATTGAATTCTTCATCCTCTGTGTCATTTCTGAGCAACTTCGCAACCTCCGGAGGTAAACCTAAATCCATGGGTAAATGGAGCGCTGCTTCCTCTTCTGTGTAGCTGTCATCAGACTCAGCATCAGTTCCAGTTAGAATTATTCCAGCCTTTCTGAATCCCTCCAGGATGGTTTCTGTTGTCAGGTCCAGACTTTGTCCATCCATCCAGTGACTTCCAGGAAAGTTGCATGGTGCATTCCTCCCAGTTGCCGTGAAGCTGTGTTCGCCATCTCCGTTTTCTGCCAGTCCCTCACAAGTTTCTCGCTCTCTCCAAACTTTCTTTCTGCTGCTCTTTTACCGTTTTCGACTGCATATTTCACTACTTGCAGCAGGTCAGTGGCTTTTTCTGCAGCAGATATGTGCAGTAGGGCATGATGTGATAACAGTGCAGGAGTAGCAGATACTGACACACAAGCCTATAGCTTCCTCTCACGACTGTCAGTGTGAAAATTTTAATATATCAGTTGCAGTATAAGTCGCTGGAAAGAAACCAAACCATGAAAAAAAAAATACGGTATTTACAATGACAAGGGTTTCTGATTTTTATTCCTTGTAGCTTATAAACGTGACTAAATATTCATCAGGTTCTTCTTCTCCAACTGCAACACATTTCAGCGAATAATAACTAAGAATCCCCTGATCTGATACTGGTATTGGATATTGCCATCGATACTGAAACAAATATGAATATGCTGGACAGAATATTGGTTTCAAAACATATAAACTGATGTAAGTGCTTGATGAAGTTGTTGTATTTACTGGTCATCGTTGGTCTAGAAAGCCTCATAATGTTTGAACGTTTATTTATACAAAGCTGATCTGTAGTTTCTTGAGGGATAAATAAGCTACATACATACCACATTTAGATCAGTATTGTTTTATTTTATTATAATTTAAAAGAAATAAATGCTGTTTTCAGTCTCTGGTAGTAATGAAATGGGTATTGGAACTGAAAAAGCTGGATTGGTGCATCCCTAATAATAACAACAGTGTAGACTATTAGAGAGCGTGGGAGGGCAGGGGGGAGAGACGGGGGGAGAAACACTGAAATGTGCGTGTACAAGTGCAATATTTTGATATTTGATTCTTCGGACAAATTCCCTGTTTATTGCTTTTTCTACCAATAATCCCATTGCTTTTTAGTGAAATCTGAACAGTTCAAAGCCCTTCTGGGGACTGGTGTTGCAAATTAGCCTAGGCTATAAACACTGTGACACCTGCATATAGTGTTAATCTATGTTGGTTGTATCTGTATTTGTACTCAGTTTTGTTACTCAAGTAAAAGTACAGATCCCGGAGCAAAAAAACAACAAAAGACAAAACAAAACTCAAAGAAAATTTAAAGTGTCACATAAAAGCACCTATTTAAAATTGTGCTTAAAGAGAAAAAAGTAAGTATTTTGAGCAGATTTACAGATTTAATGAGGCTTCTTCAAATGAAATGTTGTAATTTTGATATAGATCGATACTGTAGGCCTACATATACCCAAAATGTATACTTAAGTACGGCACTTCACTACTTTTATTTTGTTACTTTCCACCTCTGATCTGCCACTATTCAAATAAACAACAAAATAAATAGGTCAATTTCATAACTTATGTGTAAAAAAAGGATAGACTTAGACAAAGTTTAATGATCCACAAGGGAAATTATTTGGACACAGTAGCTCACACATTACAATATATTATTATAACAAAATGTAAAAAATATAAATGATAATAATAAATTCTAAATAAGTAGCAAAAAAGATGACAAGAGACAGGTGTCAAATAAGACATAATATGTAAATGTACATGTACAAGTCAAAGTAAAATAGAAAAATAAGTAATAAAATGTAAAATCGAAGAGGATTATAATATGAAATACAATAAATCGTAATTATAAAAAATATTTTTTAAAAGTATAAGTTAATTGAGATGTGTATGGCACTAGATCCAAGTTTATATCTATATTTTGTCTCTTATATATACAGTAAATGAAATTGTAAATGTTAACTTGCTGTTTATATGTTGTTTTTTCTAGGAATTGTTTAATCATTGTTTAATAGGGGTAGGCATTATACCTTTTACTTCAGCCTAAACCTTTTTGGTCATGATCCATGGGGTTGTAGCCTGTTTTGTTTTGTCTTGTTTTGTAGTGCTGCAAAATGACACTACAAATGACTACTACTACTACTACTACTACTACTACTACTACTACTACTACTACTACTACTACTACTACTACTACTACTACTACTACTACTGCTACTATACAGGCCTACAGCTTTAGGTCTGACTTGGGCTGGCTCAATGTCAAAGTGTCCTTCACAAATAGCTCCCATAGTTTTCAGTAGGTCTCTGCTTTGGTCAGATTTAAGATTTGGTAAGTTTTAACGCTGCAATATGCTAAAACATGTTACTTGAAAGTTAAGTAGCTTGTTTTATGTGACTTTGATGCGTTTACATTTCTAAAAACGCAATAATCAGATCACAATTACATCACTATTTTGCGTTGGGGGATGGGCAGCTGTGTGGGAGGAGTTTGTGGGTGCAAATAACTCGGCAGATCTGATCCAAACAACTGTATTGCAAAGGCAGAAAAGCAGAAAATGCACAATTCGAGGCACCCCATCTTGTAATCTTCCATTTCCAGCTAAAGTCCGACCATTTTGTAGGAAGGGGCCCGTATGCTTGACCCAGTAACACATTTTATTAGAAAAAACGTCATGACGTCACTGAGGGGGCGGCGTCCTGGCGTTCAAAACAGAGCCTGCCCTCAATCCCTTTCTTATTTCTCCTCTCCCGTCCATTTTTGCGCTTATTTTTACCCACTTTTCGATGATTTGAATTTCTTAGAGCCTTTTTAGTTTTTGATCACTTATTAATTCCAATATAATGCGGCTGATTTCTGTTTTTGCACCGCGTAACACCCAAATCCCCCTCTTCGCTTTCTCTTCTGACATCCTCCCCGTATTTGTTTGCTCGCTGCTTTCGGTGAAAATGGACGAATAAAAGCCGTATAAATGCGCCTACCGTCGATGAGATACTCGGCTTTTGACATCGAAGAGGTAAGATTCGAAACGCGAGGGCAAAAAATGGGGAAAATATATGTATTGTCCAAGAGCCTAGAGCAGCTGCGGCTAATTATCCCGCCTGCGCCTTCTTGGACTCGGATCGCTTTTTTTAAACTATCCACTCTCAATGTTTGATGTTTTAACTATGAACTTAATATTTAAACATTATTTTTACTTTCTGGATCGACTAAAAATCTTAAAATGTCGTTATTGATGAGCCTGAGGAATTTTCCGCCTGTTTCCTGCTGCATAGTTGACAGCATAGCCCACATAGCTGCCCAATTTGCCCCCTGTTAGTTTTTGGCAGCTAGAAAAGGAAGCCTTATTCAGGGGTGACCTGGTTTAAACCCTTATAAATGGCGAAGAAGGCGTTTGGGGTTCTCTTTGGGAAGTCTGTGTAGAAGATATTGTGTTTTTGATGGTGTATGACGCAGTTTTTGCACGCATCCTGCCACAGCCAGACTGTCTTGAAAGGCTAGCTGCTTCCTCTTGAACAATGGTTCTGTCTGCTCTGTTGAGGGAATGCGCATTTCTATTTTAAGTGTGAGCTGGAAGTAAAGTTGTGTTTTACAGTGAAAATGTGTACAGTAAAATGGTTATGCATGTAAGCAGTTGTACTATGGGTCTGCTGATGTAATGTTACGGTTTTATTACAATTATCTCTAACAACAGTACTACACTGATTGCAGTAGAAATTACTTTTCTTTATTGACTTGCACTATCAGTCAAAAGTTTGGGCACACCGTCCTATTTTTCCCATTATTAATATTATTATTATTATTTTACTACTTTCTACATTTTCTGTATGTACAGAAAGCATAACAATGTTGAAGTAAGATATATGGAATTAAGTAGCAAAGTAAAAAGAGTTAAATATATGTAAAAAAAATTTCAGATCCTCAAAGTAGCTTTGCTTGGTCAAAAATATTTTGG
Organism: Boleophthalmus pectinirostris; assembly: GCF_026225935.1. Lineage (NCBI taxonomy): Eukaryota > Metazoa > Chordata > Actinopteri > Gobiiformes > Gobiidae > Boleophthalmus > Boleophthalmus pectinirostris. Next base: position 31,885,406 of record NW_026571018.1, on the reverse strand, counting down.
GAGGAAAAATCTGTACTACCTAATTCCATATATATTCCTTCCTATGTTTGGTCTCTTCTGTAGAAAACACTGAACACAGAAGGTGTTGTTTAAACATTGTTTAAACAACAATTCCAGTCAAAAGTTAGAATTTGAGTATAAAATGTATTTAAAAAACAGTTCTTTAACTTTGCTTTCCTTTGTTTGGTCAAAATATTTCAAGGGGAAAAAAATCTGTGCTACCTAATTCTGTATATATCTTCCTTCATATATTCGATGTCTTCTGTATGTATACAAAATGTAGAAAGTGGTAAAAAAATAAGAAAAAAAAAACATTAAATGAGATGGTTTGTCCACACTTTTTTACTGGTAGTGTATATAAAATAATATACACTTTTAAGTTTTATTTCATCCAATAGAAACCATAAAATGGCTAGTAAAATCTTTTAACACTCCTATAATGTAAGATATTTTACCAGTTTCATTGGCAGTTTCCTCATTTGAAAAAGAAAGAAAAAGCATTATAACCTACCAGGGAACTACCTACATTCCATGTAATGTGGAATGTCAGGTGCTCGCCCATTTAAATAGAAGTAGTCATGCTGTATCATCAATAACTTCCCTGAACAAATGCCAATCCAGAAGTTATGCAATGGTGCCTGTTTTTGTCAACAGAATAGGTGTAGCTGAGAGCAACACACCTGATTCTCAGCTGTAGGAAAAGCAAACTAAAGTCAAATCTTTATGTAACATTCACCGTGACAAATGAGGCAGGCTTTAATAAACAAATTTACAGTGGATGTGTCTAAGGCGGAGACTGTTTATCACATTTAGATGCAAGAGACAATATAAAAAATAAAATTAAGAAAGTATTTGTCCAACAGTGGGGAAATTGGTAAAATGACTGTACTTTTTGCAAAATTGTCTTTCCTTTCTTCTTCCTTTCTTATCAAAATCTTTAGTATTGAAATCAAGTTTGAAATTTTAGTATTTAGTATCATGACAACACCATCACCTCAGTAAAATGGAAGTAAACTGTAGAGATATAAATGCCACAAAAGCAGAAGGAAGCCTGCTCAAACTTAAACCCACACAGTGTTTCAGTGCCACTGAAGTGACTAAACCCCAGTGAAATGAAAGTGTAATGTTGTGTTTTTTATTGCTGAATCCTGATGCCTGATGTTGCTGTTGTCAGGTGTGCGTGCCCTGGGTGCAGCCTGGCCTGTGCTGTGGAGGTGATGAAGTTCCCTGGTCCTGTGGAGAACCGGCGCCTCCTGACTCTTCTGGAGGCTGCCCTGCACCGGGAAGCTCGCCTCTGGAAGGTCCCAGTCTACAAGAACGGGCTCATCCAGGTCTGTGCAGCTGCTCTACATTTGAGATCTTGTTTAACACTAAATCACACCCGATAATAATCTTGATGGTACATGGTGTGGAAAGATTTGTAGGCCATTTGCTAAGGACAAGTGAAGGATTGTATAATGTTTCACTTTAATACCATAAATAAATCATAAATGAGATAAATATAGAAGATAAACTACTATATGCCACCGACACAATAACTTTTATGACTCAACTCTCATTGTATTGCCAGAAAAATAACCAAAAATGTTCCACAAGTGCAAGGAAAGGCACAATAAATACTGACCGAGGAAAGATTATTGTTCAATCTATCATATATTGAATGATAAGTTGATATAATAGTGATCATGACAGACCTACTACAGTGTTTCATTTAGAATGTTCATTTTGTCCTATATAGAAAATTTGTTAGCTGTGGGGTATTAAAAGTCTTAAAAAGGTCTTAAATTTCATGTTCCTAAATTAAGGTCTTAAAAAGTCTTAAATTTTGTTGTCCAAGTCTTATTTTTTCACAAAGGTCTTTAAATTTCATTAGCCTGTTTTTTTTTTTTTTTAAACTCAACCAGGCTGCAGTGCAATGATAAACAGGGAAAAAAACAACAACAACAACGTGCAATCATGTAATGTGAATGAACGTCTAATTTGGAGTATGTGCAAACAATATTTTGGTTTCTGGCACTGACGGCAATGAGTAAACAACCAGTATAGTGGAGGAAGACACTGGATGGATCACGGGGAAGTGTCTGTTTAATCCACAGTGGCTCTTAAATTCTAGATGCAGTAGTTGGTTGGTCATTATTCGAATTGGATCTGGTGTTTTTCGCCCGCATAATGGGTGCAATGTTGGTCTTAATTTTCATTTAAGTGGTCTTAAAAAGCTCTTAAAAAAATCTTAAATTTGAGGTAGTCAAACCTGGGGATACCCAGTAGAAGAAAACTTAGTTTCTATACTACAGTCTTGATTTTATTTTGCAGAACACTAGGACAGGTGCTGGTAGGATTGAAACCACTCCAATTCTTGCTCAAACTTGGAACAGAACTGAGATTTAAATTCTCAGCAGTATTACAGAGAACAGATATTTAACATGCTTTTTGGGTGGAAAAGTGGCAACTATTCCCATAGATTGTTGCCCATAGAATTTGTAGAGGCGATGTTGGTCTAATGATGTTATGCTAAAGCTATAGTAATTGCATGAAAATTGTTGCAAAATCAATAATTCTTTTTAATGGAGTATTTTGATTTGAGATCCTCAAGAATGGTCCATTATTAAACAAATTTGAGTTCTCTGAACATGGAGTGATAAAGGTCCACCCCTCTGTCCCACAGGGCACTGACACCTCTTCAGCCCAGCACCAGGAGGTGATCCGATGGGTCGGGGAGATGAGCCGCTGCTTCCGCTTCTGCCCCGAGACCTTCGCTTTGGGCGTGTGCATCCTCCACCGCATGCTGTCCACTGTCAAGGTACCACTGTAAATTAACCTTTTTCTGAATATGTTTAGAATGGTCTTGAGCTATACCTGAACAATATCTGAACAACCTGGTAAAAAACTAATGTGTTGACCATGATAAGACTAGATGTTGGTTTATGTGGCCAATATGTCATTAGTCACAGTTTAGATTTCAGTGCTGTTTTGTCAAACGAAATGTTTGACCAACAATCAGAAACAGACAACTGATAACCTCTATGGCCTGACTGCTCGTATAATCATTTACCAAGTTTAACCTTGAGTTGTTTTCCACGCTTTAGAACATCTGCAAGTATAGCCTGCCAACTTTATCAGCTGAACAGATTTAGTAAAGCTCGTGTGAAGGACAAGGAAGGAAATACATTTGCATAATGAATATTTTTAAGTTGTTTGCATCTTATTTTACAGTTTTAAAGATGCACTGTGCACATATCCTACTTTGTCTCCAGGGATGTCATTGCTTTACCCAGAATGTTCCGTCGAAAACATTCCTCAGTATGGCATTAAGCTCAGCCAGGCTAAGTTACAAGTCAGATCTCTGGAAAGGAAACTAGACTCACACACTAAGACATGTTTTGAAAGTATTTTTAACCAACAAAAACATAAAAAAAAACAAACACAAAAAAACAAGCAAGATATATATTTGCTTAATAAAAGAAAAATCTGTGTACTTTTTAACAGTACACGGAATAATTAGAAGCGCATTGAACATTCAGTAGTTAGGTCTTAGTTCTTGTTCTTTTATGAGCAATTTACCATTTCATATAATATCCTATCAATAAAAAGTTGTAAAAATGTTATTAAAAAAAAAGTTTGAGCAGGTCAAGGGGAAATTCCGACTTTAATTTCAAGTATGCAAGATTCAGGTGCAGCAGTAAATTACCTTGTCAAAAAAATAGGTTACGATTTCACCCCAAGGCACCATGACGCTGTTATGAAACTAAACCAACTCTTCTGTTCCTAGACGTTGCAAAGACTTCTGACCAATGGATAACTGCATGTCACATTAGCGAGCACTATCTAGGATTTTTAATTTTAAATTTTTTTTAAGTTGAAGTTAAAGGTGCACTATGTAATTTTTTGGTCACCTGCTTGTTTCTATAAATATGTCATTGCTCTGTTCTGGAATGTTGCACAGTTTGACATTAAGCCGCTCTACTTCACATGCACTCACTTACAGGTGGTTTTATAATTCAAATAAAACAAGAAAAACAGAACAGTTTGGTCTCCATGAAGATAGAAAAGGTTTAATACCATACTGTGAAACATTCCAGAACATGGTTACTAGTCAATTTTGCATAATAAGTTTGCTTTAAGCCAAAAAATAGCTTTATATTGTATTTTTATCTGAGTCTAAATATGTCTTTGTCTTTCGTCAGGCCCAGCCAAAATACCTGAAGTGCATGGCGTTCACCTCTCTGATCCTGGCTGCCAAAATTAACGAGGAAGATGAGGTGCGATCCAAAAGCTCCCCACGACATAAAACACGCCACACGGAGCTATTTGAAAACCATATTTATTTACTTTTATATTTCCTCGTGGTCTCATAAACAGGTCATTGGCTGTGTGAAGGACCTGGTTGTGCTGAGCGGCTGCAGCTTCTCCACAGCAGAGATCCTTCGCATGGAGCGCATCATTCTGGACAAACTGCACTGGGACCTGTACACCGCCACACCAGTGGACTTCATTCACATCGTAAGTTCAGACAAACGGGCAAGCGATGCGAAAGGGAAGAGGGGCCTCCAACTGTCAAAGCATTTTGCATTTTTGTGTAAATTCTGGTTACAAAATAAGAGGGTAGATTCATTGGGTCAGGCTCAGATATTGTGTATTGGTTTCAGCCTCCAGTTTGTAGTATTTATTTATTTTTTACACCAAAAAATTATCAAAATATGGGTTATTTGGTTTTGCATAATTAATTTCAATGGTAACTGCATATTTTTCATCAATCTGAAACCTGTGGATGAAGAAAAATAATGGTCTTGGTAGAATTTTGGCAGAAAAATTTCCATATATTGACTACAAATATAAAGTTTTTAGAAAAGTACAAATTTTATACCGATCCAGATTTCTATTTTGTCAGGCTGTTGGCAGTTAATACTTCAATAAATAGGCCAAACACACAAATTTAAACTATGAAAGATCAGTTTTAAAACCAGCAATATTGATTTTATTCAAGCAAGACCAAGTTTTAAAATGCCGTATAGTTTTGTACATGGATGCATTTGTTTTCTCGCTGCACAAACATCTCAGGCATTTACACATTGACAGTTGAAGGCCCTGCACTTGAAAAAGTAAGTGATACAAAAAGCACACGTGACATGCCATTTCCTCAGGGGTACACGAACCACAACAACCAAAACTGTAGCCAGCATTTCAGATCACAGTTGGTCCTTTTAAACATTGTGCACTTTAAATCTATTGTGTCTTTTTCTATAACATACATCTGTATCCCCTTTAGAGCACCCCACCCTTTAAGTATACAGCCCTGATACGCATAACCTCAAACTGTCAGTGAAGTAACTGAAACGACTTTAAAGAAGATAAACATTTGCTTTTTGTCGAAGTTTTTAGGTCATTTCAGTATTGAGTCAACACACTTTGCCACGTCGCCTTATATTGATACTTTGCAGCTGCTGTTGTCAACATTTCTTGGGGGTGTGACGCTAACTTTGGGCACTGCTCTGTCTGAAGCTCTGTTACTTAAGTTAGATTTAAATCTGAGCTTCGTTTTGACACAATTTGACCGGAAAGAATAGACTTGGTACAAAATGACTAACAGGTGGAACTACAACAGGTGAGCAAACAGTTTTTAAGTTAGTTACTAGGGATGTAACAATAACCAAAATATCGTGATATGGTATCATCTCTCACAATAATATCTTGGACCATCAAAATATATCGAATTACAAGTCTCTTTGCTTAAATTAAGAGTTATGGTGCAGCATTAGCTAAAAAAAGACAGAGGGAACTATTTAGACCATGATCCTTTGCTCCATTTCAGTGCAGACTACAAGAAGAAATAACAGTTTTAAGCACTTTTAAGTCTTAGTTCGTTGGATTCAGTCTTGAAAAAGTAGCACATTAACAGTTTTGTTTGCAAGCCTCCACAAAATATCGCAATAAATATCATACCGTGAGATGTATATCGTGAAAATATCGTACCGAGAGATTTGGATATTGTTGCATCCCTATTCGTTGCTCATCTTTTTTCCGAAAAATCAAAAGCCTTTCTTGAGTTTTCAGACAATTCTGAAACTTTTTTGGTAATGTTTGCGTGTGCTTTGTGTCAGCATGGTATCTGCTGAACACTCCGCCATAGATAAACGTATAGAACGCCCCCAGCACAATGGTCTCTGCAAAGTACCAATATTTACAGCGAGATCGGAAAGTAAACCAACTAAAAATAAATGGTGACAAATTTTATTACACTAAGCAAGAAGCATGTGTCCGTTTCTCTTGTTCTCAATTTTCTAGTCATTTTAAGTTCCATATGTAAAAAGCCAGTCCATGTAACCTTGGTTAAGTTAACATTTTAAGTGATTTTTATGCCAGTTTAACAAAGACCTCCGGGCATGAAGAGCAGCTGTTCAGCATGTTTGCAGCCAACGTTAAGATGAATAAATAGATAATAAAGTCAAACTATCCTGGTCACTCATTAACACCGGGCAAAGTAAATTGTGACCTGTTGTAAACTGTAGGTCAGGAGGATTAGAGGAAGTTACGCATGAGGCCAAGGCACTTCTGCTGACCCAGAATCTAAAGCTGATGACTCAAGCAGACCGGAGGCGATGTTTACTGGCGAAATATAAGGGTTTAAAATCATATTGTTTTATAAATAGTAGAAATTTAACCATCACGTCATCATTTTGGCACTCACTGAATCCTAGTTTTTAAAGCACACATGACAGGTTAAAGTATAATTTTACATCCTGTTTGGACAACAGAAAAGGAGATAATCCTTTAACTGTTACCTAGCAACCATAATGCCAACAAGGGCCAGAACTAAGTGAACAATAGTTATGGTTTAGAAAATAAATTGTAATGCCTTTTTTATTTTGTGAAATGACAAAGGTGTTCATTATCATCATACGTAATGTTTTTTTTTTGTTTTTGATTTTTCTTCTAAACTTTTTTCCACAAAGCAACCACCAAACTAAGTCATAATTATAAAACATTAAAACCTGTCATATGAACTTTAAGCAAATTGAGCGGTTTTAGGACAGATTTGGACAGTTCCCCAGCATTCTCATAATGTGTCTTACATTATAGCACACCTTTTTCTCTTTTAGTTTTATTCTGATTTATATTTTAGTACAAAATGCACATTGGTAAACACCTGGATTTCTGATTTGTCAGTTAAATGGGTATACGGGGTTCTCGTTGGGTTTATTTAAAAGATGTTTTAGAATACAGTACATGGCAACAAAGTGTACAGCGAGAGGCCTTAGTTTAATGTTTGCCCTGCAGGAAGAACGTTTAAAGCCACAAACCATCGTCACCAAAAGTAGACTTGGCACAAAGAATCGGTGCGCTCTAGATAAAATGACCACGCTACTGCTGTATTCCCTCTGAATGAAACTCTAGTGCTGTAAAACTAAACCTATGCCTATTCTACTCATCTACATCTACTACTACGCATCTACATCTACTACTACTCCTAGCCTTTACAAAATCCAATACTTTGAAAATAAATACTCAGTGTCTCAATAAAAACATATTAAAATAAAGACTTTTTTTCCCTCTCTAAAATATTGAAATAATCACATTTTAAATAAATATTCTAAAATGAATACATATAGTGCTTTCTCGTCTACATTCTCCTCAATCTTTAGTTTAAAATTTTCTTGATAAAGATTCTTTGTAAAACGGTTAAAATAAAATCTTCAATACTTCTCACTACTACAGCTTTAAACAATAGATCTCATAACAAATTTTGGGAAGGCAGAGTCTGTGATTGTAAATGCTATTCTAAATAATTGTATTCCTTTAAATTATAATGTTTAATTTGTAGGAAGATAGAAACACAGCTAGGGGTCCAATGAACACGTGCTTTGAGTTTGCCTTCCCATATACTCCTAAGCTTCTATTTTTCCACACAGATAATTAAAATGATCTACAAAACTTTGTAATATGTGTAAAATCATCGATACTTCAGCATTTTGATTAGCAAATGTTTTCTTCACTTGCTGTCACACTGCTGTTGCCTCTTGTCAATGCACGGTCTGTTGTCTGGTGAACACAATTGTCCATTGTTTTTTTTTGTTTTGTTTTTTTCTTGGCTTGATTCAGTGGATACAAAATAGTTATGGTAGTACTGGCTATGAGTTGTCACTATGGATTGTCTTAACAGAAATTCCCTCCATACAAAAATGGTATTGGGTTAATTTGTTGATGTGAAATCCTTTTAAAAATCTGCTAATATTTCCCTCTAACTATTTTGTATGCACTTCATTACTACTCTGAAATAAAAAAAAAGAAATACATTATGAAGACTGTAAACTAGCAGAAAACATGGCTACTTGGTCCGTTTGCACACATTCAAATATTTGCCTCCAGTCTAGTTTGTCTCGGTTAATTTTCCATTGAAGTCATATTAGAATACCATCCCTGTACTGGACCGTAAAATGTGACGCTTTTCAACAGTGTGACAGTTTGTGAAGAAAATCCCGGGTCCTTGAACACATCAGCCCCACTCAAACAGGTCTAACAGTTACTGCCTATAATGGACCACAGAGGAGCACTGCACGTACAATACAATACGAACTAGTTGCCATGAATCCACTGGCAGAGAGGGGCATGATGGGAGATCTGCGCTGCTTTCAAAGTATACACAAAGCTGCGACACTCGAGCAGCACGAGAATCTGTAAAAACGATGTACAACTAGATCTATTATGGGATGTTGATAGGGTGACCACGTTGTCCTTCTCAGCCATTTAGTCCGTTCTAAATTTCATGTAAATTGGTGGGACAATGAATATCCTTCATTTTTACTGGTTCTCAGAAAATTCAGGATAAAAAAAGAAAAGGAAAAATGACTAATGGAAGTTTAATTTTGCCCCATTTTGCTTGGAACAAAAGGAAAATACAGGCTAAATGGGCTCTAAACTGTAGAACTTCAAACATTTAGACTTACAATTTTGAGAAGTTAAAGTTTGCACATATGCATCTCCAAATTTCACAACTTGCCCCACCCTAATTACTTTTATCAGTTTCTTACTTGCATTGTTAATAAACCATAACTTAACTCTTATCTAGAGCAAGACCAAATGAAGTCTACAGACAATCAGGACGAACAGAGTAAATGTAAGTCTTTAGGTGGCCACCCTGCACATAGATGTTCTAACAAGACAAAAGGATGTTAAAGTTTTTTGGTCCGTGTTGAATTTTTCCCTGCGTTTCTGTCTCCCTCTCTTCAGTTCCACGCCCTGCTGGTTTCGGGACAGCCCTTCCTCATCCCGTCCATCGGCCTGGGCTCCGGGGTGGCCCATCAGAACAGACCCTCGGGCCTCCAGGGGGCGCTGTGGACCAGGCAGGTGCAGCACTGTATGGCCTGCCACCAGCTCTGGCAGTTCAAGGGCTCCACGTTGGCTTTGGCCATCATCACTTTGGAGCTGGAGGCGCTCACCCCCGACTGGTTCTCCATCTGCAACGATCTGATGAAGAAGGCACAGGTCAGGACAAAGCTTCAACTATTACTGGTGCTTTTCATATTCTACAATGTGATGGGGTAGCGAGTTTCATGATTGATTACATTGTCTCTTTTGGATATTTCATGGCATTCAGTTCTTTTTAACAATATTGGTAAAAAGAATTAAATATTGCCCTATAGAAAGTTGGCTGATTATGAGAAGACACAAGTTGCTCCTCTGAAGCCTAGTAAGAGGCCTGTCATGTTTTGCAGTAACATTTTTGGGCTCTGTATGTATTTATTTATTTATTTGCACTACTTATTTAATTTTTGTAGTCAATATAGGTATTGGTCTTAAAGGGTTTTTGTACATCTCTTCTGTATCAGTCCAATATTGACAAATCTGATTCACTAAGGAAACAGAAAAGCTATTACGCTATAAATCGGGCTATGTTTACACAATCATGCCACAGATAATTGTATATACCAGCTAAATATATAATTTTTTTACAATGTGAAAAGTGAATTTTAACTTCTACAATAATTTGCTGTAGAAATGATGAGTTCTTCATGTCTCTTCTCTGAATAAACCATTGAGGAAGACCCAACACCTCTGATCTCAGCAAATAGCTTTTAACTTGTATTTTTGTATTTATTTATTCAGCTTTTGTCCATAACTTTTAAATAATTGCTAAAAAAAAATAATAATAATAAAGAAATAAAATTAAATAAATAATTAAAAAATAAAGATGAAAATGATTGGGTTTAATATTCTAGGGATTTACTGAGAAATATTGTATAACTTGAAACAAAATTTGTTATGATTATTGTCTATGGCTCGATTTGAGTTTTCATAAATTAAACCAATTAATAATATACATGTGTTGTTTTCAGGTGGACAGTGGCGAGTTGATCCACTGCAGGGAGACGGTGGACGAGTACCTCCACAGTCTGGAGTTCTCCCTGTCCACAAACGCTGTCTACATCCTGGACACGGCTCAGATCGGGGAGACAGAGAGGCCAGGGGCACGCAGGGGGAGGGGCCAACGCGACCAGGGCGAGCACGACGACTACTACGACGGTTTCGGGTGCTTGTACAGCGAGGAGATGATGCCCGATTCTAGCAACGGAGTGTCTATGAAAAACGTGTCCCCCTGCCCACCACTCCACCCTCCCGTCATCTAAAGGAGGAATACACTGTCCAATTCTTAGTCGGAAATTACATTCACTTACTATGAAGGTCCAAAAGTTAAGGTTTGAACGACCATAGGTTACCTACCTGTCGTGTTTTTGAACCAGTGACCAATTAAGCGTCTTGGTCAGATTTTAGTTTTAGGTTTGTTTTGTGTTTTTTTTTTTTAATTTGTGAATCCTTTGTACGTGTTGGCAGCCAATTTTCTTTGACTAGAGAGATGGGTGTGTTAAACTCTGATGCTACAAAACAGGAAAACCTTAGACTGAATGTTTCACTTTGAGACAGGGCTGCAATGGTCCATCCCAGCTGTTAACCTGTTCACCTTTTTGTATTTTTAATCTACCTTTTGAACCCAGAGACGGTTTTGTTTTAATGTGAAGCTAATCGATAAGTGGAACGCGTGGTTATTATGTTCTGAGAGTCGATCCAGATTTAGTTTGTGGTGCTCCGGTTCTCCCCGAGCCTAACAGCACTTTCAGAGAAATACAAGCTTTTTTATTATAAAACTATATTTTTTCAGAAGTCTTTAATGTTATTTTAACCTTTTACTTCCTTTTACTTAACATTTGCGCGTTTCTGTACTCGTTACGTTTGGAAAAGCTTTACTTTCATAACAAATGCTGCACAAACTCACTGTTGTCCGGTTACACCTGTCACTTTCAAAGACTTAGATGAGGGGTTAGCTCCAGATGAACTGGCATCATGAGATTCACATCTTCATGATCAGCATCGGTAGAACACACTCTTAGATCCTAGTGTTTAGTATTCCTGCATTAACAATATTTAAAACTTAAGTTAAAACATGTTATGTCTGTTCCCATAAAGGGGACATTTAATTTAATCTGCTTTTATTTAGCACAATCTGTATCTTTGCTTTTAAAAAGAAAACGATGGAAACACAATATGATCAGTGAAACTGCATTTGTGTTGTCTCTGTTGAAGGTCTTCACTCCAAACTCTAAAGACATTTGATGTAATTTTCTGCTTGACCTCAGCGTGAACTGGTTACTGTTCCAAACTGTTGCTCCACTCGTCAGTTTACTTTGTCTTCAACATGTTTCTTCCAATACAAAGGCAGCTATTCTTTGTTTCCATGAAAAAAACAATAAAGCTGAGACTTAAAAAGTCAAAATGGTGCTTTCTGGTTTATTCCACATGATCACACCATCTGAACACATGAGGAGCCTGGAGAGGGTCCAGGTCAAGTCATGGGACAGATGGAGGATGGGATAGTAATGACAGTATGACTGTATAATAGAAATTTAATCATTTTAAGAATGAACTGGGTGAAAAATTTGAATTTTAATCATTAAGTACTTATTAAATTAGTGAGCCACATTGTGGTTTTGGTTGTTCCCTTCTGAACTGAATAATCAGTAGTTCTAGTACTGCCTGTCCTACACTCTGTTCATACATCAGTGTTTGGTCTTGTCTGGCCAGGCAACCATGTGCAGTATTTTACTGGTGACTTGCAGAAACTACACACAACACTACCTCACAACCATCCAACCCCACTTTCAAACAGCCTCACATACACACTAAACTGATGGACATAAGACTGAGTGCAGATGAACCAGCTGAGACTAGAGATAGATGTGTAGACCAGAGCCATACTTGGACCTGGAGGTGAGTCCAGTATTGACTGTTGGCTTTTCTCTGCACACACACAGAATGAGGAGGGTTCACATCTACTATTGCTCAATTTAGTCTCCAAAAACAACAACAAAGTGGTTTATGATTTGAAAAACATGTGGTAACTTGGTGGTTAAGTCACATGACGCGTGTGCTCGGGCCTCTTCCCTTTTTCTTTCCTGGAAACGGATTGTAGTCACAGTGACGTTATAAATTATGTTAAAGTTCACAAAAATTTTAATCTAACTGTCAAGAATCTAGATTGGAATATAACTTACAGCTGTCATTTTCCATTTGTACAGACCTTAGAAGACTGTAGTGAAATAATCCTTTTTTTGATTTGAAAAAGTGCAGTGGCTCATTTCTATTCTGCTCATGTTTCTCAATGTTTACACAGTAGCAACAACTATTTTAAAGTAAAACCTGTTTTTCTCACATCAACAGGAAGTTCTCTCAATCTGTCTGCCCCCGCTCCCTCCATCTTTCACTCTCCCCCTCTATCTTTCTCGCTCTTCCTCTTCAGCAGCTGTTTTTCTCACATGTGTTCCTGACAGCTCTGTTGTCTTCGTGTGAGTGAAAAGTGTCCTCCAAATATCATCGACAACTGCACACACGTCAAACAGGGGCATTTATTTCCATCGGTAACAGTAAATACAGCTGCTCTCGTCTTAGATCTACTCAAATATGGCTTCCTGGTTTTATTTTTATTGTATTTTTTCATACTGGCTTCATGTTGAGTGTGTCCAAAATGGTCCCACACGATTATAACAATATACTTATCAAACGACAATGTACACCAATGTCATATGTGCTTCTTATATTACCCAAATATTAAGACATTTTGCATACAAAGCTAGGAAAGCTCTAAAAATATTCACAAACATGTAAGGAGTTATTACAAAAACAGCACCAGAGTATTGCATAAGAGTACAATGTCAGTACCAACGTATATGTACTATAATATCTACAGTATACTGGTACTCTGTTTTATTGCTTTTAACGCGTTTGGGTTCGGTTCATACAAGAACTGCATAGAGTAAGGTTTACAAAAATAGGTTGGTAATAGCATTTGAAAATAATAACTTTTTAAATTTTAACCCAAATTATTTCAAAAAAAGAAATCACATATTACAAAAAAAGAGCACTATCACTTTTCCAGGAGAGTACATCACCTGCTGGTCTCCACGATGATGCCATTGTTTAACCTGGAATGCTCCATAGCATGGCATTAAGGATGTCTATGTCTGTGGAGAAGTAACAGGTCAGAACTGTGGAAAGGCAACCCCTCACAGTAAGAATGAATCTTATTTTCAATCCATTTTATGCCTATTACATTATTTTTATTTTATTATTTTATATACCCCCCATTTCTGGAACTAAATTTCCCATTAATTTTTCTCAGACTTTCCCAAAAAAAAAGAAGAAGAAGCTTGCTCAGGGCTAATCAGCTCTGCGGTGACTAATAATCACAAGACCTATAATTTATTTTTTTTTCTTCTTCATTTAAACTGGTTTCTGAAACTTTATAAATTGTAAAGTTATTAAAGCATTTTGGAAAATTGTGTTTTAAACTGCATTTTTGGGGCAACCACGTTATGGATATTAATTACCACGTAGCTGATTCTTAATATTAGAATTTTTCAAACAGTCTGAGAAAAATTAATATAAAATTTACTTCTTGAATTGGAGCAGGCTGCCACTGTTGAGCTTCACTGCTATATACTAGAAAACTTTAATGCCACACTATGTAATATTCCGGCCATAGTAATAACACGGACACAAGCTGCTGGCCTACACATAAGTAGAAAAGTTATGCTTGTGCACCTTTAAGTCCAAACAATCCATTCTTCATTTCAAATGCTATGCCCAGGAGTGAATACAGTGACAAAGGAAAATATAAGAAATACATTAGTTTTGCATGTTTGTGGTGGTCAAAGGGGAAAAAAAACAAAACAAAAAACAAATAACAGCATAAAAATAGTATATGTCCAAAAGTGTCCAAAAGATGCTGAAACTTAAGACATGAGATGGCCATGAAGGTGGAATCTTCATCATCCTCTTTGGTCCATGTGCACAATGATGGAATGTTAACCAAATAAAAATTACAAATAAAATAAAACAAAAATATCATTCAAAAACAGAAAAAAAGGTGTTGCTGTTTCTATGGTGATGGAGTACAGATCCGTGTCCGTGTGTGGGAAAGGTGAACGGCAGCCATAAATTAACTGAAAAAATACAAACAAAATTAAAATGAATGAATGACAAATACAGGACAAAATACGAAAATTATAAATTAAAGAAGGAAAGCAGCGGTTTGAAGCATGAAAAGGATAAGTAAGGAGAATATCACAACTACATTTTAGTAGATGTAGTTGATTAAGTAAAAGATGGAGATGCAAACTGTGTGTTTAAAATGAAAGTTTACTTTTTCCGAGAAGCAAAAAGGCGCAGAGCTGAGATTTAACCACAAGATGGCGCCAGAACTCCTCTATGAAAGTCACCTCAGTAGATTATGAATGGTATGATTCAATATGTTCAGTGTTTAAACATTGGAAAAACATTACTTTGCCTTAAATAAATAAATGGTGGAGGTTAGGAATTATATTATTTATTTATTTATTGTGAAATTAATCAGTTAATTGTCAGTTGTGTGATTGTAAAAATAAAAAAAAAACTAAGATCTAAAAGTTCCTAGATAGATTTAATATGGTGTAATTAGGTTTAATGTGTTTTCTTGTTAAATTTTTTGTGAACTTTTTGTTTAATATAAATTCAAAGAGGTGCATTTACTTAAAAATAAAAAATTATGCTACTTTTTTGTTGTTGTTTTGTGCTGCTATTGTCTGAAATTGACATTCTCCCAAAACGAAATTATATAGTGGATCATGTACTTGGACTTGCGTTCTTAATAAAGCTTGAATGAATTAGGAGAGCTATTGCTACCCTTTTGTCCACGCTGTCTCTATGGTGAGCAACGCTGTGTACTTCCTGAATCATTGGAAAGTAAGTGAAAGGACAGGACGTGCTTAGAACAATAGAGCAGTTAATTTCCTTTGGCAGACCCTGGCTCAGTCGCAGGTGGACACTGAAGATAGGTCTGCAGCAGCGCATTTAATTAGTCTCTCAATTAACTCATTACCAATAGCATTTATTTAAGCAGAACAAAAGGAGGACTACAGGAAGTCAAAGGAAAGAGTCTATCCAGAGGTGGGTAGCAATGGATGATTAAATGCAGTTTAAAATATGGCCTGTTTTATGGTATTATTATAAAAATATCTATAAATATGATTTCTTTATAAGCATTTTTTTTGCATACATACGTCCATAAAGCAAATATTACACTACACAAATCCACAAATCAGAAAATGTTTATATATTTAATTATTGGGGATGTAACAATAACCGAAATATCGTGACATCGTATCGTCAAAAGTCTCACAATAATATCGTGGGCTGTCACAATATATCGAATTACAAAATCCTTTGCTTAAACACACTGTTTTACAGTAGCGGCAACTTATGAACATAGGGAACTACATATCCCATGATTCATTTCAGTGCAGACAACATGAAGAAATATGTTTTTTTACTTGAATTCTTGAGATTATGACGGAAATAATTCACACCAAAATCTTGTCAAAGTATTTTAAAAGCTATAAAGAGTCCCATCTACAATTATATTAGCCTCTTCAAAATATCACAATAAATATCCTACCATGAGATGCATATTGTGATAATATCGTATCGAGAGATTTGGATATTGCTACATCCCTATTAATTATTATAATGATTAGATGCTTTGCCCACAGCTATTTGCATGAAGAACTGTATTTAAATGGCCCATATGATGCCGTTTTCTGATCTGCTATAATGTTGTTTCATCATCAAAACCTGGAGTTCTGTTTTGTTTCATTCACACTTGTTTAACACAGAAATCCTGCATATTTAGGCTTTCTCCTTATTATTATTTCTTCTCTCCAACAGAAAAGACTCTGTTCCACCTTGTGATGACATGTGGTAATACAGAAAGTGCTCCACTGTCTTTTTAAATCCCATACACCTTCATTAGAATCATTTGGATAATTTCAGCCCTTTCAGAATTTCTTTTTAAACAAAAAGTTTAAAAAAGCTCTTACTTGAAAAGTATAGCTTCAAGACATAACAAGGTGAAACAGAGCATATTGAACTGTGGACATGTAAACAGACTAATAATAAAGCATTACTCACTCAAATGTGAATGAAACCAAACAACTCCAGGTCTGTTTTTGATGAGTTAATAACATTATAACAAGTGTTAGATTTGCGTAATATAGGACCTTTAAAGGGACAACTCAGAATTTTGGACATAGGGCCTCATTTCCTAGTGAGCCAGAGTGTTGGAGACGTGTGGAGACACTTTTTTAAATATTCCATCCAGTCCTTGTATTTGCAGAGGTCGCTGGTGCTAGGCTAGTGCATGTCAATGGCCATAGTTAGCCTGCCACTAAAAACACTCCACAAAACACCTGAAGCAAATCTGTTATTACACCAGACTGTCGATGTGAATGTCTGTGTTGATAGAATAATTTTAGAAGTGAAATCAATCTTGCATTTGAAGGATTTATATCTGAGCAGCAACAGCGAGTTGTACTTCCTGATAGAAAACTTGGCAGCGGCGGACTGATATATGAGAAAATAGTCCCTCAACATGCGACGACTCATGCAATGCAAGGTTAGTTTTATTTCAAACATTATTCTATCAACACAAACATTTATATCAACAGTCTGACGTAATAATAGATTTGTTTCGGTGGTTTTGTGGAGTGGGTAAGACTGTTTTTAGTGGCAGGCTAACTATGGCCATTGACATGCACTAGCCTAGCACCAGCGACCTCTGCAAATACAAGGACTGGATGGAATATTTAATAAAGTGTCTCCACACGTCTCCAACACTCTGAGGCTCTATGTCCAAAATTCCAAACTGTCCCTTTAAATATTTTCTTTTTTGAAGTTTTTGAATCAATTGGATGTCTGCTTTTTACTAATCATACTTGACCAAGTCCAACACAAGTTTCTAAAAAGAATGACAAATATAAAATCAACTTGGATGGACAGTTAGATGACTATAACTACATTAGACATTTATATATGTTCCTATGGTGTCCCTCTACCCACCTCTGGTTTAAGTTCACGTTTTAAACACTGAATGTCTGAACTTACTTTTTCTTGTCCTTGTCCTTCTTGAGCGGCTGGGATAAGGACAGGGTTTCCGCGGCAACTTTCTTTCGGTTAAAAGCGTTCATCTCCTCCTCCAGGTCGCGCCTCTTCTCCTCCACCTTCCTCTTCTCCTCCTGGTGCATGCGCTTCAGCTGCTCGAACTTGTCATGGAGCTGTGATGGACAAAGTGATAGTGTTAAGATGTTGGAACAGGAAAACGCCTCAACAAATGTGGCGTCAAGGTATCAGGAGTTGTCACGATGCAAGAATGTCAAACTTAACTTGATTACGATACTAAGGAATAGATACTAGATACTCAATCAACATTAAATCACGTGGCCTTCTATCTGTGTAATCTGCCCTTATACTTTTCATTAAACGTGCACTATGTTTGGATAGATGGATGAGCTAAATGCCATACTGTGGAACATTCTTGGCAAAGCAATTACATGTCCATGAAGATACCCAGGTGGCAGATCCTTCACAAGAAAGGTTACGGAGCACATCTTTAAGGCTACATTTATATGACGGTCTGAACAGAAGACGCAAAAGTGGCGTCGCATCTTCACTTTTTATTCCATGTTTAGACAAACGTTTTCAGGAGGAAATCTGCGTGTGACGCAAAAGTGTGTGGAATTCGATTGGGTATGCATGCCAGGCGGCTCGGTGGTGACGCTAGATGGTGATGTATGTGATGTAAACATGTACGCGACGTGAACAGATCTGACTAGAGGTTTGTGTCTTGGGCAGCGTAGACGGAAACACTACGGCGGAGCGTATTCAACTTTTCCACTCTGGAGGGTGGTTTCAGATTTTTGCGTTTTTAAGCCCTGTCGTCCACGCCACCACCATCAAAACGAAAGGCACTTCCGTTAAAATATTTTGTTGTTTTTACCTTCAAGTATTCTCGAGTAAACAGGCCCTCAATTTAAGTAAAAATCGGAAGACAAGGATTAAAATACTACATTGATAAACTGTGGTACACTGGTGCTGCACAGTTCTAGTATGTGGTATTATTTATACATTAATGGGATATTTTATTTCTATGGGGTACCAACTAACACATAACATATTTAGATCACCGTGTAATCTTTTACTGTTTTGAAAATGCTATGTGTAAAAGACCGTATTAACATGTTTAATAAGTTTTGTTCTGGACACCTCCCGCCCCTTTGCTCACTGAGCTACATCGTTCCCCCTTTAGAGCGCTACCACAACACAATGAAACTACTGCACATTGCATCATGTTTGTCAAATTGTTGTGTACAGTTTTGTATCATGTTATTGTATATTTATGGAGAATTGTCATATGAGCGCATGGGTTACATACAAAATCTTACAGCAAAACGTAAAGAGGATCTGAATAGTACACGGAAGAGATTGCTAAATTACTGAGATATGCATGGGTGACATTTAAGACCTCTTCAGGCATGTTTTGAATGAGGGAACTCCGTTTTAACATAGTAGAAAGCTTTAAAAAAAAGCATAATACTCCATCTTTAAGGTCTTAGCCCTAGTTTAGGCTTGCTACATTCCTGGTATAGTCATTACACTCAGACAGCCAGTATGTTCGCTATTATTTGTGTGAAAAGGCTGATTTGCCGACAGACAGACTGACCTCTCTCTCCTTCTCTTTGAGCTCTGCCTCCGTCTCTTTGACTTTGTTGACGAACATTTGCCTCATCTCCTCCTCTTTGCGCTGCAGATCACCCAGAAACTCTTTCCTCTTGGCCTCGTACGTCTCCTGCAGGCTGCAAAAAGCAAACAGAAACCAGCAATGAGACTTTTTGTTGATATAAACGCAGGTAGATTGGTATACAGAATACGTCAGTGTACAATCAGGCGTAGCTTTGTAAATACAGGTGTCCAATGTGCAAATAAAGGTGTAATTTCTTAAGTTTTACCAGTTCAGCTTTTTCAGTTCTATCCATATCAATACTTTGGCTTTAACTATGTGTAGTTTTTTAAAGATTGGCACTGATACTCTATGTACTTTCTTTATATTCCCATGCGGTCTTATATGTGTGTCCAGGTAGATTTCATGGTCCATGGGCGTATACTGTTCTATGTGCTTTTCTTTTTGTTCTGATACTGCTCAAGATACTAGTTTTATTATCGACTTGTATTGATTTGATTTTCACCTAAGTTTAAACCAGATAATGGATTATTTTAATAGTCACTTCATTGATTATTAAATTGAAAAAACTGAGGCACCCAAAAGTACAAAATAATTAAAAGCCTTTAATACCACATAGCAGATAAAGTTAAAATCACGCCAGTGTGTTTCGGCCTTCATCAGGGCAAACTCGAGATGGATATCACAGTGCAGATTTAAAGTCATAGGTGTAGGTCACATGTTCATTGCTTGCCCACAGTCCCCTGGTGCATGATGGGACATGTAGGCTGAACAGATTTTAGTTACAAGCTATTTAAGATAAGATATAATACATGATATAAATAAAAAAAAAAGATACATAGTATAAAAATATATATAGTGCAAAAACTCAAAAAGTGCTACAGATACAACATGTATAATTTGTATAATATATTAGAGGACTAGTCTTAAACAGTTTCATGGAGACAAAGATGTAAAACAGGAATTGATTACACATTTAAAGCTTGTATATTTAAATGTACTTTATATTCCCATGTGATTTTTATATCTGTGTAATCCCTCAGTGGTACAGGTAGGTTTCATGGTCCATGGGAGTATGCTATGTGCTCTTATATTTGTTCTGATACAGCTCAAGATAACTCTAAAGCTATTCAGGAACAGTTCTTTTCTGCCCTGAGAATGTGACTTTCTTAGTGTCAATATCTGCTCAAATGAGTACCATATTTTTCATGGTTTTAGTGTTTCCTTCGACTACTATTACTCCTGTCACTTCGCACTCTACTGAACATGCCTCCTGTAGAAATAGCCGCTGTCTCACTGCAATTAGTGAAATATGAAGCTGAAAACAGTAATCGAGCAGCAGAAAGAAAGTTTGGAGTGAGCGAGAAACTGATTGGCAGAAAGTGGGGATGGAGAACACAGCTTCATGGCAACCGGGCGGGTGCACCATGTAACCTTCCTGGAAGTCACTGGATGAATCGACAAAGCCTGAACTTCAATGACAATCAAAACCATCCTGTCGGGATTCAAAAAGGCCAGAATAATTCTAACTGGAACTGATGCTGAGTCTGACGACAGCTACACACAAGAGGAAGCGGTGCGCTGTTTACATCATGGATCTATGGTTTATCTCCGGAGGTCACGCAGAAGTAACACCGAGGATGGAAGAACGGATTTAGTGATTTAGAGTGAGATCGTGAGTTTGGTAAACTTATGTTCTGTTGTTTATGCCATAATTATCTGAATAACTGTTCATATGTTACGCTAACATATCAACAGTTAACATATTCTGTTGTTATTATTATAACTTGCCTTTCAAGATGAAATGTCGGTTCCTGGTCTCTGATTTTACATTTCCCCAAAAAGTGCGATTTATAGTCCAGTGTGACTTATATATATTTTTTCTTCTTCATTGTGCATTTTTGGCTGGTGCGACTTATACTGCGGAGCAACTTACAGTCTGGAAAATACAGTATCTAGTTTTGTATCAACTAGTATCTGATTTTAACCCTGGATTAGACCAGATAATGGATTATTTTAACTGTCACTTCACTGATTATTCCCTTTAAAAATTGCATCCCTCCTGCCAGATGCTTTTATTCCACTTACTAAGACAAGTGAAGACTAAAGTAATCAGTTTATGACTTCTGATTGGGATCTTCGTATGCCAGTGTCTTTGTAAAGTCTCTCACCTGAATGGCTGGCTGTCTGGGTCAGTGTCCTTGAAGCCCATCTCCTCCAGTTTGCAGCGTCTGTAGAGCTCGTAGTGCCGCGCGTGAGTCTGCTCCCTCAGGTCCTCCATGTTCACCCGGATCAGCATCTCCCTCAGCTTCACAAAGTCACAGTGGCTCTCGTTCTCAACTGTCAGGAGAAAGACACAAACATTTATTAGGATAGTCAAGTTTCAGAGTACTTTTTCTGACTTTTTGGGAGCATTCCAGTGCCTTTACTATTAAAATGAACAACCCCTATCACACAGCAGCTGCTATTCTCCTTGCATTCATCAACATGTTACCTTTTATTGTTCTGAAAATGCTATAGACCACAATAACAACATATTCCCCCTTCCGTCACTCCCCTTCAGAACACACATCACATCATACCACATTATAATTGCGTGAATTTCACTAATGAAACTACTGTACATCACGTCAGGTTTGTGAAGTCATAGTGTATTGTTTTGTATTATGCTTTTGTACATTTATGGACAAAATGTAAGGAATATAAAATGACATAGGCTTGTGGTTGGTGTTTTTGGACAGCATTGTACTGGTAACTCAAATAGTGCCCAGGATAGATCGTTAGATTACTCCAACATGCATGGATGACATGTAAAAGCTCTTCGGGAATGTTGTTTCTGGCGCGTTTTTGATGAGGGAACATTATAACAAGATAGAAAGCTCCAAAAAGTTAAGCCCATCTTTAAGTTCTGCAAATGCAAATCTCTTTTCTATTTTTGTACACTGTGCAGCTAAAACCACGAGCAAAAGAAGAACTGAGAAAGACAAAAAAATGTTATGGATAGTGACGTCACAAGATTAAACTGTATTGTTATGATTATTGTGAAGAAAAATCATGATTTTCCACAATTATTGACACAAAACAACAATGAATCCTTAAGCTGCTTTAGTTACTTGAAAAAAAAAATAAAATAAATCACCATATCTCTAGTATGTGACCATCTGAAATAAAAAAATTTATAGTTAAGTAAATGTGATCTAAATGGCCAAATAAAAACGCATAAAAAGGAGTACTGGCATATTAGAAATGTCACATATGCCGATATAAAGCAATGCCAGAAAACTGTATTCCTCAAATACAGAAAAAAACAGACTGTGTCAGTTTAATTACACTTAATAATGAAATTTGCATCTTATTTAATGTCTGCAGTCTGTCTGGGCAAAGAACTGTCTTTTTAATTGTCGCCTCTCATCACTCCATCTGTGTCCTGTTTCCTCCCATCCTTAAACACAGGAAATCAAGTCATAAAATCTACAGCAAGAATGTATCAAAACCCCTTATACACCTAGTCTACTTCCTGGTTCATCGCTGTGGTAACAAAATAGTAACATCCCAAGAGCTTGGAGTTAGAAGCTCAGAAGTTACTGGTGTTAATTATTTGCAGAATGGAAACGCCCGCTCAGTCTGTGCGGTTTAATGTGGAGTAATCCTTACAGTTGGATTAATCCCGTGCTCTGGGGGAGGGGACAGGAAACGTTTAAGAGCAGCAGAGGGAGGGAGGGATAGACGGAGAGGGGGGTGTGAAGTCAATGCTGCTGACTCCATTGGTCAAAACTGCCTTAAATGTACTCCACTACAAAAATATGAGTAAGGATTTTCCAAATTAACAACATAAAAATCTTCCTGTCATCTTATTTTTCTCCCAAATGTTATCAATCACAATTTTATTTTGTCCTATTGAAGACAAAGATTTTATTTTTTTTTTCCGCAAAAAAAAATTCTGAAGATAATATTGGATGAATAACTAGGCTTAGCCATTTTGTATAATCACTTCTATAGTTCATTATTGTACCGTGGGCATTTGAAGGTAAGAGCTCTGATCACAGCTGTGAGACTCATACATACATGTCAAGACAAATGCATGATATTCCAATCTATCTAAGAGCAAACTGACTAAATAGCACAAGAACTACTGATAGGGATGAGGTCATGACTTGTTAGCCAGATAACACCCCGGATGGAGCCTGATTGGACCGTGGACCAACAAAGAGACACTAAGTCTAAACCACGGTCGCCTTCCGCTATAGTTTGCGTATAAAAGTCATTGTTTAAGCGTAAAAAAATGAGTCTCTGCATGGGAATGTCAGCACAGACTCCTTGTACAAGTATGACTTTCTAATATTGGAATAAGTAAATTATCTGGACTTTATTTCTGTTTCAAGTGTAATTTTTATCTAAGCACAAACTAACGAACACGAGAGGAAAAGGTTGTTTTCCTCCACAACAAACAAACAAACAAACAAAAAAAAACATGTTTAATTATTGGCATTCAACACACAAAAATTAAAATTTCTTCCTGTTAACTACAAATCATCTGCTTTTACTGACAGAGGATTGGCTCCGTGAAAAAGACCACTGATGATTAGAAACGACTCTTGATCTCAGTTAAAATAGTTTTATTGTTTGTTTGTTTCTTTGTTTGTTTTATTGTTTATTGTTAGTTTATTACAGGCTGTGCACTATACTAGTTAATCACAATTTTCTTTTGTCCTATTGAAAGCAAAGATTTATTTTTTATTTTTTTCATAAAAAATTCTGAAGATAAAAAAAAAAAAAAGTTTAATTACTGGCATTTAACCCACAAAAAGGTTTAATTTCTTCCTGTTAACTACAAATCATGTGCTGCCTGTAGTCCTCTGTAAAAAAAAAAAAAAAAAAACAATTGATGATTAGATATTACTCAATCTTGATCAATTAAAATTAATAACAATAATAATAATAATAATAATAAACATCTGACTTATATAGTGCTTTTTTGGACACTCAAAGACGCTTTACAAACAAATAAAAAATTTGATTAATTGCATACCTCATCAACTATCATCTAATAATAAGAGCACATTAGTCTTATAAAACAACCTTTTCAGACACTCAAAGCTGCATTACAATTCCATACATTATTCATCCACTTGCCAGTCATAGTTGCCCTGGGACAGACTGACGGACAAGCGGCAGCCAATCCGCTCCATCAGACCACCACCTACACTCAAACACCACATTCAAACTGCTGATGTTCTTGTACCTTTCCCTTACAACCGTGAAATTTCCCCATTGTGAGACTTAACTTGATTCTCTTAGCGTAATGATCTAAAAATATCTACAGTGGCGTCATGAGTGGTGTGAATATTCCTGAATGGCACGTGCCCAGTGTCACATGTAGCCTGACTGTCACATACGTCCGCTCTGAACCGCAGGCTCTGCTCCCAGTACAGAACCATACAATCACTCCACTATAGAGAGAGGGGGGGGATTCAAATGCCACCACACGCTGAGCTCTCCGCAGATATAAAGAAGAGATAATTGGTGAAAAAGGCCAACTAACGTGACATTTCACTTTTTCCTGCAGATAGGGGGAAAATGTGTATAATAAAAAAACATTTGAAGACAGCTCTAGCTTTTTCATGTGGAAGACAGCTCTAGCTTTTTCATGTGCATTGACCGCCCCTAGCACACAACAGCAGTAAAAGACTGGTACACTGCATCATTAGTGGGAGATACGCAGCTGAACAGTGTAAACCTATGGGAACAGTGACTTGAAACAACAGTTAATATGAGAGAGAGATGTACAATGCTACTCCTGTATGATTTGCTCTATTTATTGGTATTCTACTACGATTCTACCACTACATTTTCTCTTAATGCTAGTACCAGCTACTCCTCCTACTACTACTACTGTAATACTATAATCTTCAACTGCAACTACAACTGCAGTTTGTACTCTTACTCCTCCTACTCCTACTACCCCTTCTAAAAGTGGGGTGTGCAAATTACAACAACTATCATATTATTCAGACTATAAGTCACACTTTTTTCATGGTTTGGGTGTTCCCTGTCACTTATACTTCGGTGCGACTTATATATAAAAATTTTCACACTGACAACTGCGAGAGGCTCTAGGCTTGTGTGTCAGTATTTGCTACTACCGTACCACTGTCACTTCACTCTCTACTGCGCATGTCTCCTGCAAAAAAAGTCGCCGTCCTGCTTCAAGTAGTGAAATATTCAGCCGAAAACAGTAATCGAGCAGCAGAAAGAAAGTTTGGAGTGAGCGAGAAACTTGTGAGGGAGTAGCGGATAGCGGGTATGGAGAACAAAGATTCACAGCATCCAGGAGGGTGCACCAAGCTAATTTCCTGGAAGTCTTTGGATGGATCGACAAAGCCTATACTTCAATGACAACAGAAACCATCCTGTCAGGATTCAGAAAGGACGGAATAACTAACTGAAACTGATGCTGAACTAACTGAAACTGAATGTGAGTCTGACAACAGCTACACAGAAGAGGAAGCAGTGCTCCGTTTACCTCCGGAGGTCGCAGAGTTGCTCAGAGGGGACACCAAGGATGAAAAATTCAATGGATTTAGTGAGGAGGGAGATGGAGAGTTTGGTAAACTTTTTATGTTCTGTTGTTTATGTTATAGTTATCTGAAAAACTGTTCATATGTGATGTTAACAGTCTGGTTTTCTCTGTTCTATTGTTATTACTAGAACTTGACTTTCAAGCTGAAATATTGGTTCCTGGTCTCTGATTTTATAAAATAAATTTTGCCAAAAAAGTGCGACTCAAAGTGTTCACCTTTGGCAGATATAACAGCTAAACACAGTCGTGGCATTCTTTCTACAATAGAAATCAAATATTCTTCAGAAAGTTCTTCCCAAGTCTGTTGCAGAAGTTCCCATAAATGTGTGGCACTTGCAGGTTGCTTCACTCTTCTGTCCAGTTCATCCCAAACCAGCTCGATGGAGTTTAAGTCTGGACACTGTGCTGGACACTCCATGTTTTCAAGTTTATCATCTTGTTCTTTTTTCCTGAGGTAGTTTTGACAGAGCTTGGACATGTGTTTTGTATCTTTTATCTTTTTAACCTCTGGCTGTTCAGTTTTTTACCTTTTTACCATTTCAAGCTCTTTAATGGACTTTCACAACTTGAGTTGCAATAAATAACTGGAAAAATTAGGGTGTTCTTAAACTTTTGATTGGCAGTGTAGTTTATAAAGAAATCCTATAAAAAGTTATAATAAACTTCCAAGTAAAGGTATAAAGTGATATCTCGACATGTTAGTAGCACAATTAAAACTTTGCAATAACATCACGCTGAGGATGTTCTGGATGTGTGCCTATGACGGAATGTTCAGCAGTTATGGTGGTGATGTAATGCTCAATTATGTTGGATTGCCATGATATAACAGTCAAGGAAAAAAAATCTGTCAATCGTCCAGCCCTACTATATACACGCCTCTTTTTCTCCTTCTAAAAGTACAACACTGACTTCTAGAACTACATCTACTCTGATTATACACACTACTACTACACAATACTACACATTGAACTCATTCATTGCTGTGTTTTTGTCTCACAGTCGTCCCTCTGTTCCTCTCCGGGCAGTTTCCCATGGCTGAGTAAAGGGCTCTCTAAAGGTTACCCAAACCCAGCGCCAGGGCCCATACGGATCCTGGCATCTACAAACTGTTTCCATGACCACAGAGTCCCCCTTCGGTCTGACCAGTGTGGCTGGGACAGGGACATCTCTGTTCTGTCCACCATGTCGGTTTTTTTTTTTTTTTTTTTAACTTTATCAAAAACACAACAGAAAGACGAGATAAGTGTGTGTGTTTGGAATCATTGTACACTGAAACAACGCCAAATCAGATGATACAAGTAGAGTCATGCCATTTTTATAATAAAGTTTGGGAATTTCAGTTTTCAAACAATATGAAACAATTACAAAATACAAATAATAACTTAGGAAAATGTCACTATTCTGATACTGAAAGTTTAAAAGAATGCTGTTAACTTCTCAAAAACAAAGCTGGAGTTGGGTTTTGTTTTATTCACTTTTGAGTAATCCTTTATTGTCTATCCACATTTCCAAAGCTCTAAATGCTCTGTTCCACCTCGTGATGTCATGAAGCGGTAGTTTTGAAGTTAATAGCTACATTTATCTTTAGTTCATTAGAGATTGGCAATTCCAGATCTGAAATTGTCCAAATGATTCTAGTGAAGGTGGATGGAGTTTTAAAGCACAGTGGAGCACTTCCTGTATTACCACATGACATCACAAGGTAGAAGAAGAACTGAGCCTAAATATACAAAGTTTGTGTGTTAAACATGTGAATGAAACAAAAGAAAACTCCAGGTCTGTTTGTGATGATAAAACAACATTATAACATAAGTCATATGAGCCCTTTAATGTAATGAATAGTAATTATCAAAAGTGATGGGACACTGAAGTCAGTGACCAAATGTCTCATGGTACTTTTTTCAAAAACTTTAATTTGCAAGTTCAATTTTGAATCGTGTATTTCTCATGTTCTTCGGATGACTCATTCCCTAATCTTTCACCATTTATTCAGTCTAATGATTACATTGGCTTTCCCTCAAAAGAAATAATGACACAAAACGCAAACGCAACAATGGGAGTTTGTCTTGGCTTTAGCAAAACTGTTGAATGAATGGACAAATGGGCATCATAAAACTGCACGTCCAATGGGGAGAAAAAAAAAAAAAAAGAAACATTATGCAACTTGGCCAACAAATTACCATAGACTGATGTAATGAATAAGGGCACATACATATGGAACACCCCCATAGCAGTGCCTATATGAAAGTTAAAGTTTAAAGTTCCTATATTATGAAAAATGTATTCCTGTGAGCTTCAAGTCAGGTTAGAATACGACTGGGTATCATTATGAAGTTGCCGATATGATACATAAGCCACAATACAATACATATCTCGATACAGTGCACTTTCGATTTGATACGATATATTTCAAATCAATTCGATACGATTCAACAAAAATAAAGGCTAAATCATGGCTGTGATTCTAAAAGTCTTTGTTAAACCACTTCTTCTGCAAAGTTCATATGAAACACAAACATTTTACCGTATTTTCCGCACCACATCAAAAAACAACTGCGTGCCCCGCAATCCAGAGTGCTCTATACACGAATCCACTCAGATGTCCCAGCACAACTTCAACAAACTACAAAGCTGCACCACCCGCAGCGCGCACAAACATGCACGGAGCAGACAGCGACCACGCAGCGAAAAACATCCGCAGCCACACTCATCACTCCACGCGGACGAGGAATGGAATGGAGGAACGAACCGAAAAAGCGAGCACAAGGTACAACTTCGAACCACAACTGAGTCACTGCGAAGACGCCATCAATCCAGCGGTCCCAGACAGCACCCTCCCTATGCTCCACAATTGAACAAAGCCCAGAGTCTCAGTGAACGCACCAAACAAAGTCCCACTGACCCATCCAACTGTTGTGTTCCATTTAAATTAAAGTCCGGTGCGGTTTATTTGTGAAAAAAGTTTGAAAATAGACCATTCAATGACAATGCGCTCTATAGTGTGGAAAATACGGTAATCATCAAAACAGTGAAGATGTCAAATGTTGTGCATAAATGTTTCCTTCCTCTAAACAAGCAACAAAACTGTAGCGCTGTAACAGAATAATTTAGTAAAATATATAAAAAAAAATACTCTCACCAATATATCGATACAACAGTTCCTTATATCGATACTGTATCATCACATTAAACAAAATGATATCTCAATATTTCAATATTTTTGCACACCCCTATGTTAGAACATTGTATCTTCCTTAAGAACATACCTGCAGTTGTGTTTTGCTTCATTCACACATTTGAGTAAACTTTTATTATTAATCTCCAAAGCTCAAAATGCTCTGTTCCTCCTTGTAATATCATGAAGGGGTAGTTCAAGTTAGCAGCTACATTTTACCCTTTAGTTCACTAGATTGGCAATTCCAGGGCTGAAATCATCCAAATGATTCTAGTAAAAGTGTATGGAATTTTAAAAAACAGAGTGGAGCACTTCCTGTATTACCACATGACATCACAAGGTGGTATTTTCAGTTTTAGAGATGAACTCAGCCTAAATATGCAGCGTGTTATTTATGTGTGAATGAAACAAAACACAAGTCCAGTTATGTTTTAATGAGGAAACAACATTATAACATAGATCAGAAAACAGCAGGGTATGGGTCCTCTAATTCCTGGTGTTGACAACCCCACGAGAATAAAGAACATTTAAATGGTTTGTTTCCTCTCACAGCAACATCCACACAAAACGCAACATTAGCATCACTCTCTTAATCTCAGCTGTACAGACTAATATAGTTACAGTGTCTCTGAGTGACTGATGAGGTCCAAACGACTGTGTCCCCGTGGAGACTGTTGTATAAATAACTGTAGTGTCCTGGGAGGGTTTAGGAATGAGACGAGTGGTCAAGTTAGGCCAGAGGAGACGAGGCAAGGAAGGAAGAGGAGGAAGGGAGGAGACTGGAGCGGAGTACTCCCATGTGTAAAGGACTATTCTCACAACAACTTAACTTAAACTAACTCAAAACATTCAATGCCAAAAAGGGGGTTTTCAAGCCACTTGGGGCATGAGGCAAGACAGACGTGGACCATAGGCTCTCATACTTAATCACTAGGGATGGACTGATACGATACTGGAATCTGATATCGGTGCCAATACTGAAAAAAATTGTTGGATGGGATATTGGATTCCAAATATTGGTTCAGCCGATATTCCAATATACATACATATAAATCAATGTAATCAGACTACTGACTGGTCGCAGTTGGCCTAGAAACTGTCAGAATGTTTGAAGTTGTCATTACTTGAGAGATACATTACTGGTCAATAGTCTAATTTTTCCAGTTATTTATTGCAGTTCAAGTCGTGCAAGTCCAATGAAGAGCATGAAATGGTACAAAGGTAAAAACTGAACAAACAGAGGTTAAAAAAAGATAAAAGATACAAAACACAAGTCCAAGCTCTGCCAAAACTACCTCAAGAAAATAGAACAAGATCGTAAAGCTTGAAAACATGGAGTGTCCAGCACAGTGTCCAGACTTAAACCCCATCGAGCTGGTTTGGGATGAACTGCACAGAAGAGTGAAGCAACCTACAAGTGCCACACATTTATGGGAACTTCTGCAACAGACTTGGGAAGAACTTTCTGAAGAACATTTTGATATTTGTAAAAAGAATGAGCCACGAGTGTGTTCAGCTGTTATATCTGCCAAAGGTGGACACTTTCATGAGTCAAAAGTTTAGAATACGTTTTGGTCAACAGGAAACAGTAAAAAAAACGGTGTGGTGTTCTAAAATTTTTAGTGTAAATATCAGCTACATAACAAATGTTTTGAGTTTTGTCTTATTTAAATTTTTGTTTAAAGGAATTAAATGCTCTTTTCAGTTTCAGCACAAGTATTGGTTGATATCAGGTATTGGCAGATAAGCTATAGAACCAATATTGTATCAACTGAAAAAGCCGGTTCCGTACATCTCTAGAAATTTTGATTCATACTTATAAAGTATGTCAGTTTGGGATAGATGAGGAATGGCATAATGATTAAAGTCTCTGTGACATTAAACTTCATGAATTTATTTATTAAACTAAAGGTGTTTTTACTGCTTTGAAAACCTTTGAAAAATAAGCATTCTTACAGTAAGCACTCACCACTCCACAGATCAGACCTGTAGCATACCCTGGCATCAATTGCTTGTCTCCATGGAAATACACAAGGTACGCAATAATACTTCCAAGGATATAAGCAGCTGGTGGACCCTAAAAGCTACACTTTATTGTAGCTTGTATTTATAGGAAATACATCCTCTACGTTTGACCCATACTTCAATGCAAGTGGGTTCAGCTCTTATTCATGTCAAGGTACCTAGCTGGGAAGGTAGCCATAAGAAAAACTCAATCAGAAACTAGAACAATCCTACATCACCCACCAAAATCACAATAGAATTTTGTTGTGGTAGTACTACAGCAGTGAGTGGACAAATCTTAGATCAGAGGAGACAAGGAAAGGAAACAAGGAAGGACACTGCCGCCTATTAGCTACTCCCATGTGAGCTGCACTCCTCCGACGGCAAACTTAGAATGTGACTTTATTAAATTACTCTGTTTCAGCCCGTGACAAGAACAAGCAGTGAAAACATTCTCATACTACAACCACCGATGTCCTTTTGCGCCAGTATGCAGAAAACAACTCACAAAACATTATGGGTAGTTTCAGCGTACGCGGAAAACCAAACATTACAAGCACGGGGCCAATTGTGTGAGTTCATCTCGGCTGTGCGCCCTTCGCTTCTCCGTGTCACTCTGCATTAAGCCCAGAGACGCAGCTGCAGTGTCCACAGAGCGTTATGAGGCAGAGAAGAGGGTATAAATAACAAGACAAAGAGAGGGCCGCTGACAGGCCTCAAGCAGGGAGTGGACATTAAGGACGCACATGGATATTAAGATAAATTACATGTTTTTATAGTGTCATTTAAAAGGTGCACCATGTGAGTTTTCGGATTGGGAGATCACCATGAAGAGGTTATTGTAGGGCTGTAGTCGAAGAATAAAAAGCTTGGTTGCAGGCCCGTCGACAGAAATTTTAAGACCCAACGCAAGAAGCTTTAGGTGGGCCCCTCTTATATAAATTAAATGAGAAGAGAGTCCAATTCTGGGCGACTAAAACTCTGGCGTCCGGGACAAAAGATCCTTTGTCCTTCCTTGTTTACTGCCTTGTTTGGTTGACTAAAGAAATGCTCTACCAATCGATTATTTGCGAAAAAGTGGAAAATGTTTATTTAACTGTTGAAGAACACGTAGTGTGCATCTGCTGTATTGATAAACAAATAATCTGTCTCAGAGTCCTGCACAGGGCAAATAGTTGCTGAAACGGGCGGGTTTTAACGTTCTGGAATTTTATGGGTTGATTAACCATGGGTGGGTCAGGTGAATCAAATGAACGATGAACAGGAGAAAAATGCTTGACGCTCGTCCATTGCCCTGAAAAAAAGTGCCATTTCCCGATCATTTCCTGGAACAAGGGCAGACCAGGCTGAGAGAGACTTTAGTGTATTTACTACATAAAACCATTAGTGGAGGTGATCAGCTCAGCACCTGCGCTCCTGGTTTAGACCTGGTTTAGACCTGGTTTAGACCTGGCGATTGCCTCTGCGGTTGCGGCGTATATATATTTATAATCTGCTAATGACATGGCGTAGGTTCAGTCCTGGTTTAGTCCTTGGTTTAGTCCTGGTTCAGTCCTGGTTCAGTCCTGGTTCAGTCCTGGTTCAGTCCTGGTTCAGTCTTGGACTCCGCGGTTGTCGAACTAATGGTCTGACCCCGATTTATCACGGGCAAGGGCGGGTAATGGATGGAATGGATGCAACGGACCAGAGCAGGTGCGGATTTAACTTTGTTATAATCAAGGGTTAACATTAAATGTGGTGCTGTACTGTGTGGGTGCAGGTGGGTGCGGGTCTCCAAAAATGGACCTGCGCAGGACTCTCATCATTATCTTAGAATTTGCACATTTTAAATCACAATATTCATTTAAAACTACTTAATAAAAGAAACAACAACAAGTTAGAAAACTGTGGCGCTCAAACGGAGCTGACAGCGTTGTAAATGTAATCACAACAAAGAATAGCTGATTTTTTTTTTCATTTGTACCAGAATGACTATGCAATATGACGTCCACAATACAACTTCGAGAGGGTCAACGAGAAATCGAAACACAACATGGTTAAAAGCTCTGAAAAATCGATTGTGCATAATGGGTTTGCTTTAAGTATCTATATATATGATCCAAACTGACCTGACAGGAGTTCAAGCAAAGCCAAATATTTAAACAGAAAATAGGAACCTGTATTTATGTAAAAAGGGAAACTCATGATTCACTCCCACATATTTCACTAACTCATTCCATCTCTTGTCCCATAGAAATCCTTATAATGTACATATTTATATATATATATATATATATATATATATATATATATATATATATATATATATATATATATATATATATATATATATATATATATATATATATATATATATATATATATTTATTTATTTTTTTACAATATCGTAAAATATACATACACATACATATTTATAAATATAAATCAGAAAGTCATAAATGCACCAACAAGCCTTCATTGTATCTCTGAAATTGTTTGTATATTCTAGAGTCCAATAGAGCCATTGTTCTCTTAGAGTATTATTTCATTTCTTAACACATAGATCTATCTAAAGGCATTCAGTAATACAGCTAGTCCAGTACAGTACAGTACGAGGCAGATTGTTGGCATGTTGGAGGTGGGTTTAAAG
Source organism: Boleophthalmus pectinirostris (assembly GCF_026225935.1). Lineage (NCBI taxonomy): Eukaryota > Metazoa > Chordata > Actinopteri > Gobiiformes > Gobiidae > Boleophthalmus > Boleophthalmus pectinirostris. The sequence goes on along the minus strand of NW_026571018.1, from coordinate 31,851,922 downwards.
CCAAAACACACTTTCCTACTCCCCTTTAAATCAACTTCCTCTTTCTGTTATCTGTAACATAATACCACATGTGAATATAGCAAACCAACATAAAGCAATGCAATAGAACTTTTCTGTATTTTTGCTTATAAATTATAAATGTAATGTTAGTTGAATTATTAAATTTTCTTTCCATTCTTTCCATCTTTGGTTGTTGATTAGTCTGTATAATGGCATTTAAAAGGTGCATTTTGTAACTTTTCTGGTTTCTCTCCAGCGACTAGGTCAGGAATCGCTATACACTAGACGGTTTGCAAGAACCCCGGAAGTTGTAGAACGCGCACCAGCCAATCAGAGAAGAGCTGTGAAGTCATGATGTCAGACTCAAGGGCCTGTCTGGGTCCCTTTTGTGGTACAGCACAACAGTAAAAAAAAGTGGTCGATATGAATGTAGATGAAGACAGACATTCTGTGTTGGCAACAATTCCCGAGATCAAGGATTTAAAGCCGGAACAAACAGAATATATCACGACCAAATAGCAGTGATTGGTTAAATAAAAAAAATTACCCGCTTACCGCCTACAAATTCTAACGCTGCAAGGTCAGACGGTTTCCACGAAGTGAAACCAGCTGATGAATCAGGCTACAGTATCCCACCATGGAGCCTGGAATGTTCCACAGTATGACGTTACACTTATTTATCTGTACGGAGGCAGCAGGAGACACCACAGGGCCCAGATGAATGACAGATTTGTGGAAATTTAAGCCCACTCACAGTAAGAAAGTTTTTAAGTCAACAAAAACCCATGTTATTGAGTAAATGCAAGATGGATATATTTAATGCCATACCGGGAGATTCTAGACAAAGCAACAACATCTCCATGGAGAAAAGCATTTGACAGACCCTCCACCAGAAAAGTTACACAATGCACCTTTAAATTACCCATAACAAGACCCAATTTTGTTTAAACCACCATAGCCATCTTACACTGTGCATGTGCATATATATGATCGCTGCTTGCTATATTACAGGCCTACCACCTTACATCTGGATCTGTGCCGCATTTATAGTGCATGATTATTCCTCCCTCAAGGGAAATAACCCCATCTGTAGATTTAATGAAAAATACTCCACATATGACCTTCACTATCAAATAATAAGTCAGCATTTTCTCACGCCAGCCTCGGAGCATTTGGACGTGGTTATGTAAATCACTGTTCAGCTGTCACTTCACTACACACTGACACAGAACAATCACAGCCTATTCAACCTTAAAGGGACGCGAACTGCTCATGTGCAAAGGATGAGACACAACAAGGCACTGCGCTCGAAAACAACGCTGGCTTTAAATATGGATTATGTTGCTTATATTTCTATTTAATTCATTCACGATACAAAGCACATAGTCCGAGTAAGTTCATTTATTTACATGTGATTTCTGGGAGATGACGCACACAGGATGTCACTGGCTGTCTCCATGCTGACTTGCATATTTTTTCACATTCTTATTCTTACAGTTAAGAGTCAAGTGCAGAGCTGACCATTACTTCCTCTGTTATGATGTAAATTGCTCAGATGAAGACGCTAAACATCACCTGCTTTGTTTAATGTTATTTTAAGCAGCTCGGATGGGTTACCAGTTCTAATTTCATTCAAGATAATTAATAGGGTTGTTATTTCTGTGGGCGACATTTTTACATATTTTAGACTGTAGTAGGTTATACACACAAGACTTTTTTTGAAAAAATAAGTAACATAAGTACAGTATTTTTTCAGACTATACATCTCACTTTTTTTCATGGTTTGGGTCGTCCTGCGACTTATACTCCGGTGCAACTTAAATGTTAAAATTTTCACACTGACAGCCGCAAGAGGGCACTCTAGGCTTGTGTGCTCCTGTACCAATGTCACTTCGCTCTACTGCGCATGTCGGCTGTAGAAGAAAGAGAAAGAGCCACTGTCCTGTCTTGTATCATGTCAGTCGATCTCACCATTACTGCTGTACCACTGACAATTTAAAACTTAAACAACTGAAACAACCGAAACCATCCTGTCAGAATTCAGAAAGGCCAAAATAATTCTAACTTGAACTGATGCTGAGTCTGACGACAGCTACGCAGAAGATGAAATGGCACTCTGTTTACTTCTGTTTGGAGATCGCTTGGAGTTGCTCAGAAGTGACCCCAAGGATACAGAATTCAATGGATTTAGTGATTTGGAGTGAGATGGAGAGTTTGGTAAACTTGTTCTGTTCTGTTGTTTATGCTATAGTTATTTGAAGAACTGTTCATATGTGACGTTAACAGTCTGTTGTTTTCTCTCCTATTCTTATTACTAGAACTTGACTTTCAAGGTGAAATGTCAGTTCCTGGTCTGATTTTATAAAGTATATTTCCCCCCAAAAGTTACTTATAGTCCGGTGCGACTTATACATGTTTTTTTCTTCTTCATTATGCATTTTTGGCTGGTGCGACTTATACTCCAGAGCAACTTATAGTCTGAAAAATACGGTACAGCCTCTGTTATTTATCAGCTGCAACCACTTCAATCTTCTACAACAAATCCACCATTAAGCTGTAGTGTTTTTACAAAGTGAAGTCATTCGATACAAGACACACACTCACTTCCTGATCTATTATGCCTGAAATAGCTTGAAGAACACATTTAACCTGATCTGAACTCCTAATGTTCCCCTTCAAGTGTAATATCAGGCTGTAGTACTGTGTAATACTCAGGCTCACCTTGCACCACGCCCCAGGGGTACTGTCGCGCCCGCACAGTTTTGTTCCCCACTTTGACCTCCTCCACGCTCCCCACCACGGCGAATGGCAGATGAGCCTGGGGCAAAGAGAGAAGGGGGAGAAAAGTCAACTTCAGGTTCAGATAGTGCAGGTGCATTTAAAGAAAAAAGTTGCAGAAGAGCTTGATGAATCTAATGCAGTATTTAGAGACAGAAATGTAAGCTGTATAGTGTGTACAATTACTGCTTGTACTGTATCTTATATTTTGTTTGCTCCCATTATTTAAAAAAACATAGTCTATGAACTGCCTGGCAAATGAAGAATGAAATCTCTTTGTATTTTTTACCAGATAGATATCAGTCTGGACCCACCGCCCTCTGTCACGTCTCGATCCAGAACGAAACATGATCGCGCAAACAGATTCCTTTTCTTCAGTGAAGCATGAAGCAGCTCATTGGTCACCCATCATTTACAAACCAAATCAAAATAAGTTTAGTGCTTCCCTCATTGACTCTGCCTGTGATATCTTTTTCCTTCGTTTTTTCCTCGTAATTAGCCAATCGTGGACACAGAGGCGTGCCTGGCTAATCCGCCTGTCAGTCATGGGCATCTGAACGTAAAGTTGTAAAGTATTATGACCCAAATCTAATTTCTTCACCCCTATGTGACCTTTATCTGATCTTTTAATGACAGCCTGAACGACACAGATCCGATTTTTTTCAAATGTGACCCAGGCCACTTGGATATGTGCTCCTAAAACCGATACATATCCGATCTTTTGACACGTGACTTCAGTCTGAATGGTAAGGTCGCATTCATCCCACCTACACGTCAGGCTCGGAGTCTTGTCAATGAAGAGAAAGTGAGATTAGTGAATTAATTAATATTTGGGGGGATCGCTGTATTCAGGCCAAACTGGAGGGGGTCTTACTGGAACCGGGCGGTTTTTGAAATGATTGCCAAAGAAATGACAGAGTGTGGCTACAGGCGGTCCTGGCTCCAATGTCAATGAAAAATAAAGAGCGTGCGAGCCAAACACATGGAGGCTAAAGACTCAAACAAAGCGGTCGTGGACATGTGACCTGCCCATTTTACGAACAACTGGACTGCATTTTGGAGACTTCCATAAACACTGAGCACACTCTCGGCTTGTGACATCGTCGTGTCCTCCAATGCGCATGTGAGACACTTTTGGGGCATTTAAAGTTCACACTGGAGATCACAAACAAGTCGCTTTTAATTGGAAATGTGAACGACCTCGCAAGAAAATCAGATTTCACAAAAAAATTGCTAAACATTAAAATGCAAAGAGAAAAAAGTGGCATGCTTAAGCTGACACTTGCACGTTTTTGCAAATTGTTCAAATTCTACTACAAATTCTCATTCTGTACAATTTGAAACATAATTTACATAAAGCTTATAACAAAAAACATTATATTGGGTATTTAAACTTGACTTGAGGGGAGGTTTGTTAGGGAAAATGTATTATTATGCAAACATTTTATTTATTTATTTATTATTATTTTATTTTTATTTTTTCCAGTTTGCTGTAAAAAATATCTTAAGTTTTATTTTATTTGCAAAAAATATATAATCTTGGTAATGGTTTTATCAATGGTCCATCTCATTGCCGAGGTGTTCGACTATAATCCATTGTTGCTAATCTCCTGGTTTTACTTATGTTAAAACACAATGACTAGGTTTAAATCTGCTCTTTATCTCAGTATAAAATAAACATGAAAAACTTAAGTCATCATCCTTATCTTTCTGCAACAGACCACCCAAAGCACAGCTACATCTCCATAAGAAACCAGCCATTTCCTCCTTTACTGTGGCTCAGCTGGGGCTACGAGGCCATTAGCTTTGAGTGAGTAAACCCACACGTTGTTATTGCTCCGTGTGGTGTGTTTTTGCGCCTGGTTAAGATCGGCAGTGTGAAGCATCATGGGAAAAAACATGCCCCTCGCTCAACCTCAAAAATTAGGAGGCGAGTTGGAACCAGCTGGAGAGGGAGAGAGGGTGAGAGAGGAGCTGACGTAAAAGGCCAAGAATAGACTGGACACGTTACACGGGCTGGAAGAGGGAGCGTTTTAAAAGGGCTTTGTGCATTTGTGTGGATGTGAGTGCTAAATATACATATGTGCTAGAAAATATAGAAATGAAACGTTTAAATGTGGTTAACTGCATTTGTATAGAAGCATTATTCTGAAGGCAGCAAAAACATTCTGCATAGCCAATACACGCTAATCTTAAGACACTGTACCTGATTTTTACCATGTTAACACGAAAAACAGAACTAGTTATTCGGTAATGCAATAACTAGCATGCCAACGTGCACTTTATGATTATCGAACAATAAAAAGCTTTCCAATTAGATGCAGATAGCACACAATGACTTATTTTGAAGTGCTGCTTACAATATATTAGTTTTAGGGATGCACAGACCCAGCTTTTTCAGTTCTGATATCGAGAAGATACATTAAAAGGACAGTTCGGAATTTTGGACTTAGGGTCTCATTTCTAGTGAGCCAGCAAATGAAGCCCTATTATTACACCTGACTGTCAGTATTAATGTCTGTGTCGATAGAACAATTTTAGAAGTAAAACCAATCTTGCATTTGAAGGATTTATATCTGAGCAGCAGCAGCGAGTTGTACTTCCTGATTGAAAGCTTGGCAGCTGCGGAGTGATATATGAGAAAATAGTCCCTCAACATGCGACGATTCATGCAATGCAAAGTTAGTTTTATTTCCAACATTATTCTATCAACACAGACATTTACATGGACAGTATGACGTAATAATAGATTTGTTTCAGGTGTTTTGTGGAGTGGGTAAGACTGTTTTTAGTGGCAGAATAACTATAGCCATTGACATGCACTAGCCTAGCACCAGCGACCTCTGCAAATACAAGGACTAGATGGAATATTTCAAAAAGTGTCTCCACACATCTCCAACACTCTGGCTCACTAGGAAATGAGGCCCTATGTCCAAAATTCTGGACTGTCCCTTTAAGTATCTGCCAATACCAAATATCATCCAATACAAGGACAGAAAATGGCATTTGTATCTTGAAATAAAAGTGTTTTAAGGAAAGGAAGTGTTATGCAACTGTTATTTATACAAATCAGCTCCATATGAATCAAAGTTGAACCATTATGAGACATTTTAGGCCAGAATCAGTCTGAAAATATTTTTATTATATCCAGTTAAAAGTATAGCCAGAACATCAGGCTGAACAGATATCAGGGAACTCACACCTGGTCCAGCAAATGTTTCAGTATCTGTGTAGATTTTTGGTGCCATTATCAATATTTTTGCTAATCTGTATTGGAGTAAAAAAAACATAAATGCTGAAATACATGGGGGAAAAATCAGGTGCAGTGTCTTTAAGTGCATGTAATTATATCTTAGGGGAACTCTATATAAGCAAATAGTTTTTTTTTAGCATCTTGATAATATCTTGCGGGTATATATCGAAGTTTATAGTAAAGCGTGGTTCAGAAAGAAAATAGTAAAGTACAAAAGTGCAAACATGTTTAAGATAACAATTGCTTATAACTTGTATGAGCTTTCTTTGCATATTTTTTGTAGTTTTGTGATATATATATAAATAAGTAGTGATATGTTTTGATCCTTCCAAATAACAACTTTAATTTTAACCATAGAAGATTTAGCCCCTCCAAATGTCTGTGGTACAGCAGTGTTGAGAGAGTGTCACTTACATTCATGGAGGCGTTGATTTCGCTGACCGTCTCATCGTCTGTGGGAAACTGATAAATCTGGACTCCGTTGGACACCAGTTCACTCATGATCTTTATTTTGAATTTGTGCAGCTCACTTTTGGAGATTGTGTCCGCTTTGGCAATGATTGGAATGATGTTCACCTAAAACAAGCAACAACAAACAACAAACTACATTAGTAAGCTCTCAAACTACACATTCATTTTTTGTTTTGTTTTAATAGAAGCACTGTAATTGTGTGGTTGGTGTTTTAGGTTAACAAGGATTTCTGCTGATAGGACAAAACATCTGTTAAAGCCACAGTATGTAACCTTTTAGCCAAAAATAGACATTCAAAGCATGTTTTTTTCATATTGGCTGTGTTTACAGCACTGAACAAAACTAGTGGGCTCTGAGGGGGCTTGAATGTTTCATGGAAATCTTGTTCTTGTATTATAATCTTCAACATTATGGCATAAAATTTGCCTGTCTCTAGGGAGAATGTTCCAAAGTATGGTTTTAAGTTTATATTTTCAGACATGCCACCCCCAAAAGTAAACTGTACCTTATGTGTAATTTTAATTTAATTGAATCTCTGAAATGTAAAATTAATCAAGATTTCTGAAAAAGCCGTTTGTTTGGATGATTTATATTCTCATTCAGGCCAGGCTGGTTACGTTTGTGCAAAAATTTTGCATGCAAATGTAAAGATTAATGCTTTCTATATTTTGTATCGCATTTGTAGCAAGCCATTACTTAAGCAAACTTTATTACCAAACAAGAAAAATGACGTAGATTAAGAAGTACTTTTCAGCAAAATTAACCACTGAAATGGCGAAGCTTAAAATGCAAAATACATGAATTGTGCAACAGCAGCAATCCTAATATTTTACAACACTTTTAATGAACTTGTCTGTCCATGAGTTTCAGAATGATGAAAAATGTGGCCAGTTGCCATAGTGATTCACAAAACAAAATATTATATCTTTATAATGGGAAACGTCCTCAAAATGTTGCATAAAACAGGAAGCTGAAAACCATGAATATGCAACAACTAAAATCTCTTCGGTTTAAATTCTGATTTAGTTAAGCCTGTATGAGGAAACAATATAATAAACAACTGAAACCAATGTAATGCAATCAGACCTCAATTCAGGGCCTAAGTAAAAAAAAATAAAGCCATCTTAATCAGAGCTTGGAGGAAGAAGCAGCACAAAACAAAACACATTTAATTATAAAAACAAACTCAATCAGCAGCAGATGTTGAAAAGCAAACAGCAGACAGAGATGTGTGCGAGACAAGATAAATACATTTAAATCAATCGACATCTCCCCCATGCAGCTCTCAAATGACTCACGGCGAGGCTAATTGTATCCTCATCATACTTTATAGGCTCATTAATTAACAGCAGGGTAGCTATCTTTAAATCCTCAAAGGTCATTAATCTTAGTTACACTGGGAGAAGTATTGCGAGTAATGGTGTGGGCAGAGGGGAGACGGATTGGTCAGTTTACAGCGAGGAGAAGGCACATTTGTCATAAACCTTGGTCCATAATTCCTTGGAGTTTGTTGTTTACCTAGAATATGCAAATATCTGACTTGAAAACTACTGCTTCATGAAATCACAGATGGAATGCAGCATTTTGAGCTTTGGAGATGTAGACAGAGTAACAAACCAGGATAACTCAAACATGTGTGATTGAAAAAAAAAAACACAACTGGTATGTTTTTAAGATGGTACAGTAACAACATTATAACATGGTTTAAAGCTCAGACTAGTCATTTTTATATTACATAGGACCTTTAAGTACAAATAAGAGTAGGTAACAAAACTGTGTCTTTTGATAGTGATGCACTAATCGAGCTTTTTCAGTTACAATATCAATGGCTACCAGTGGAGAGTGCGCAAATGTGTTATGTAGCTGTTATGTATTTCCTCTAGTAATTGCTTCCCAAAGACTGAGTCACAACCCTCAGGTGGGTCGCCTTGTTACGATCTGCACGTAGATCTGCAATACACATATATATACATCTCCGCTTCTAACTTCTTCTCTCCATGCACGGAATCCCCTCCTGCTCCCGCTCCTCACTTTTTTGGCAGCACCAACTTGCCTAACCAATTTTCTGTGGGAAACACTTATTACTGTTTTTCACTGTTTAAAACTTGAGTAATATTATTTGTTCAGAGAGACAAGAATTTATGTTGTGATTTATGAATAATTTCTACTGACTTGGGTCATGAAGGTTTGTGCCTTGTAAAATATGGGTCCCTAGAAAAAAAGTTTGGGAAAAGCTGCTCTAGTAACTACTGAACAACTTCAACAAATTTGGTATATGGTTTTTCTGGGTCAACTATCACCAGTAAATAGTCTTATTACATCGCTTTAAATGTCAGCCAGGATATATACTGAACTGATATTTGGAAGCTGATCTGATCCAGCAGTTTTTTTCTTTATCCACACCAATATCCGATACCAGCCTCAGATAGGGATGGCACGATATGGATCTCACAGTACGATACTTGTTGCGATATTTTGTGAAAAGCTAACAAAATTGTGAATATGCTGCTTTTCTGTCATAATTTAAATAATGAAGATGTACAAGTGCTTAATAAGAGTTATTTCATCATGTAGATTGGACTGAAACAGAGCAAAGGATCACGGTATTTGTAGTTCTCTCTGTTCTTTCACCAGAACAATGAAGAAATGTGAAATTTGATAAATTGTGATGGCCCGCAGTATTATTTTAAGACTTTTGACAATATGATATCACGATATTTCGGTTATTGTTACATCCCTAGTGTTAGTACCAGTATTCTTTGTCTTCAACCGTGTGACAAATTGTAGACGTGTACAACACACTACTTAGAACAAACTCAAGTGGCCACACTTCCACTTACCCCCAAAGCTCATTATTAGCTATAAAATTAGCTTTCTTTACTCTTATCTCTTTTCCTGCCTCTACAGACCACCCCTCCTCATGTAGGTCCCTCAATCATTCATGCAGAAAGGACAGGCTCCAAAACAGTTTCAAACAAAAACACCATTGTTTCAGAGTCAACACCAGAATACACTGGGGAAACTAGGGTCTGTTTGTCTGCTTTTAATGTCACAGTAGTCTGATTTATTATCTTAAAAGTGCACTATGTAACTTTTTGGTTGGGGGTCCATCACCTGCTTGTTTCTATGGATCATTGCTTTGCCTGGAATGTTCCACAGTATGTCATTAAACAGCTCTACCTTACATTTATTCAATTACAGGCGAATTTAAAGCTCAGAAATACCAAGAAAAACAGGCATTCTGACTGTGAGCAGGGTCACCTCTCCACAGATCTGACCTGGAACTTAGTCTGGTTTGGTCTCCATGAAGATAGAAAGGTTTAACACCATACTGTGAAACATTCCAGTTACACAGTGCACCTTTAAAGATGTACTATGTAACATTTCTAGTGTCGAATGCCTGCTTCTCTCCATGAATATATTACTGCTTTGCTTCAAACGTTCCACAGGTGTTTTTATGGCTAAAATTGCTTGAAAATTATGTATTTCTTAGTGTGAGCAGGGTTACCTCTCCACAGATATGACCTGTAACAAGGCCTGGAAATTAAACTGTCAAACTAACACATGAATCAAATGAAGGAGTCACAGAAGAGGACATGGAGACTAGGGTTGTTGAAAGACTTAAATCGTAAAACGGATACTAATTGATACTAAAACTAGACATTCTTTTAAGCAGGCATCGATACTAAAAAAGTCACATTCACAGGACAAAAATGAACCTTTCTTGAATGTCTTTAGAATGATCTTGAGCTGTATCAGAACAAGTATAAGAGCATAGACTCATGGACCACTATGGAACCTACTTGGACCACTGAGGAACTACATAGATATTAAACCAGAAGGCAATATAAAAGAAAGTACTACAATTGATGTTGAAAATCACATTCTATTGTCCAAAGAAAGCCATTTGTTTAACAGACTTATGCACATTGTAGTATGCAAATGTGTTTTACTTTAAATGCTATAAAGGTCACTTGGCAAATTTAGAAAGGAAAATGTCCACCTACTCAAGCTCAAAGTGTGTGTGTCTGTGTGTGTGCGCGTGCGTGCGTGTGCGTGCGTGCGCGGTTAGGTCTATTGTTAAGTTCTGGGTTTGTAAGACACTGGTGAGAAGAAAATCATAGTTTACGAGGATCTGCTTTGACACCTTTTTCATCTGAGTAACCTCTCCCATTGTCTTTTGTTTGATGGATTTCCTTTGATATGGCTGGCCTGTCCCAACCATGACAATTTGTGGACAAGAAGCAACTATTTCACAATACAATTCTCTCATAGGAAACTCCAGTCATCTGATTATACGCCTTATAATACACAAGTCATATGAGCACAGACTTTGTTTTTCTTTTTGTTGAATCTTTTTTTTTTAGTTGTTGATACATTGGTCTTGTTTGGTTCTTTTATACTCCTTAAAGTCCTATATAGGTCATTCCACACCACATCTCTGAATGCCTCCGCTCAACAATCTCAGATTTGACTGAAAAAAATTCTAGGGGGTTCACACACTTTCCAATAAGAAAAGTCTCCCAACTCCTTATAGTTTTGTCATTAAAAAATAATTTGTCAACTCCCCCTGACCTGTTTTGAGCAGAGTTTTCCAAGAAGCCGCTTTCAGATTGCTGTATCTAAAAAACTATTTAATATCAGTCCTTCAAATTTTCAAGGGATAAAATTTGGCAAATGTTCTTATAGAATCTGGACTTTTACACATGTGCTTTTGGTTTATCACAGATTTCTGAGGGCTTGAATTTGTTCAAAAATTCTCCTCTTCAGATATGAGGGCATCTTTGAAGGACTCTGGAAAGTGCAATTTCAAAGACAGAGGATTGATATTGAACATACACCTTCCCACACATGCTGTGGACTTTGTATTTTAAAACTGACCCTCTGTAAAGAACGCTCTAGAAGATATTAAGTGGTAACAATTGAAAAAATAAATATGGTGCTATCTTTACCATGTTATACCAAAAAAATGACAGCACCTACCAACATAAAATGAACTGTTTTAGAAAGCAGAGATGTCCGTTTTTAACATATCCAAAATTTGTGATGGTATTCTGCCTTATTTTTGCAAAATGAATTTGCATGCATAGAATTCATGGACTATAAAGGCACTTTCAGAGCTTCTGAGATGGTCGAGCGGGGGAATTCAGAGATTTGGTGTGGAATGACCCATATATATATATTTAGCAAAATTGACTCCTGTGAGCTTTAAGCTATGTTAGAATGTTGTTATCTCATCAAGAAAATACGTTAATAACAGCCTTCTGACTACGCCATCGTTATTACAGTAAGATAAAACCCCGTCACAGTCTCATTCACACGAGTAACCCTTTAATATAAGCCTGTCTAAATCTCCAAAGCTCAAAATGTCTGTTCCAACTTGTGATGTCATGTAGTGCAGGGTAGCCGCAGGGCCTTAACTCTTAAAAAGGTTTTAAATTTCATGTTCCTAAGGCCTTAAAAAGTGTTAAATTATGTTGTCCATGTCTTATAGGAGTATAGTAGTTGGTTGGTCATTATTAGAATTGGATCTGGGGTTTTTTGCCCGCATAATGGGTGCGAAGTTGGTCTTAATTTTCATTTAAGTGAAAAAGGTCTTTAAAAAGTCTTAAATTTGGGGTAGTCAAACTTGTGGATACCCTGTAGTGGTAGTTTTCAAGTTACCTGCCACTACCTAAATCATTCAAATAAATTTAGTGAAGGTGTAAGGGGTTTAAAAACACAAACAAATCGACAATTGCTTTAGTGCAGTCCTCAGAGCAGTTTGACATTGGACTCTTGGTTTGGACCATATTAAAGACAGTCAGCAGATGGGAGAAGCCTGGTTTGGTGCTGGATAAAACGGCACCAATGCGCAGTACAGTGGCCTCCAAGACAAAGAAAGATTTGGAAAACTGCCATTGTTGCTTTGTCTGTTGTCTAGTTTTGCTCCATCTACCTCTATTATGTTAACTGCGCTGAATAAAAAGTTTTATTTTGCATTTATACAAGTAAATTTGGAGAATAACCGACATAAATGAAAAGTAAAAACGTCTTTAAAAGCCCTTCTGGCATTCAAATCAATTCAGTCACACTCACCGCAATAGACTTTCCTTAAAATACTCAACACCGCTCTAATTGCAGTTTATAGTGCAGGCATTATTTAGAATATGAGTTAACTTGCACACACAACCACACATATACACAAGCTTCAAATAGGGTTGCACAAAATATCACAAAACACATCTGTATTGCAATATTGGGTAACACAATACATAGGAGCATCACAATGTTCACCATCTGACTAAAATAATGTAAAATAAAGGAGATTTTGATCATAAATTTCCTTATGAAGTAAAGAATTAGACTTGTTTTAGTTTGTTTTGTTTCTGTTAAGTTTAAATTTTGACACAATTTGACTAGTAAATGAGGGCCTGTATGTATTTTAAACTGAACTTATTGTGACAAAAAGTATAGTAAAATATTGCAATATCACATCTTTGCTCATATCGTGAAGCCCTACCAAGAACTAAACCTGGACTACAACAGGCTCAAAACTAAGCCTAAACCAGGAGTAAACCAGGACCAAACCAAGACCAAACCAAGGACCAAACCAAGACCAAACCAGGACCAAACCAGGACTAAACTGGTCCAAACTAGGACCAAACCAGGACTAAACCAGGACTAAACTGAGCTCAAACCAGGATCAAATCAGAACCAAACCAGGACCAAACCAGGACTAAACCAGAACTAAACTGGGCTCAAACCAGGACCAAACCAGGACCAAACCAGGACTAAACCAGGACCAAACCAGGACTAAACCAGGACTCAAACCAGGACAAACAGGACAAACCAGGACCAAACCAGGACTAAACCAGGACTAAACTGGGCTCAAACCAGGACCAAACCAGGACCAAACTGGGCTCAAAGCAGGACCAAACCAGGACCAAACCAGGACTAAACCAGGACTAAACCAGGATTAAACTGGGCTCAAACCAGGACCAAACCAGGACTAAACTGGGCTCAAATTAGGACCAAACCAGGACTAAACTAGGCTCAATCCAGGACCAAACCAGGACTAAACAAAGACTAAACAAAGACTAAACCAGGACCAAACCAGGACCAAACCAGGACCAAACCAGGACAAGTGTGAGCGCCCCTTTGAAATATTCCCACAGGACAATTGGCAGAGGCATCGTCGTGTGTTGGAAGTTAAAAGAGCAGGTTTTGGACACAAGCTGACCATCTGCTCCCCCTCTGTATTAGCTCTGCATCAGTTCACTACAGCAGCGTTAAAAATACAATTCTCTGGCTCCAAATCACAGTACAATCTGCTCACGCTGACGTATTGGACAGGTGGAAATATTAAGTGAGATAAAACGCATGTGTAGTGCCCAAAACCATGTCCAGTCTGCTTGTATTGCAATAACTATGTGCTGATAAGAAACTGGCATTAAACGTACCTGTCAAAAATTGAAAGTGACTTGAAAAAGACTTATTAGATGCCGTGGCTCCTTTTCAGTCAGTGCAATTATGAGCAGTCAGTTAATTATGAGTAATTAACAGAAGTGGCGATTGTCAAGTTTAATTGGTCAATCATTTACTGTGATATTAAATGTGAGAATCTTATAAACAAAAACAAGAAATTTCAATTCAAATGTTTTTTTTTCTGTGTAAAATTGTGTAACATTAAAGGTGCATTGTGTAACTTTTCTGCAGGAGGGTTTGTCAAATGCTTTTATCCAAGGAGATTTTATTGCTTTGTCAGGAATGTTTCACAGTATGACTTTAATCAGCTCTACTTTACATTTATTCAATAACAGCTGATTTTATAGCTCAAGAAAACATGCATTCTGACTGTGAGCGGGGTCGCCTCTCCACAGATCTGACCTGTAACTTGGTTTGGTTTGGTCTCCGTGAAGATAAAAAGGTTTAATACCATACTGTGAAACATTCCAGACAAAGCAATTTCCATGGACAAAAGCATCTGACGGTAGCCTGATTCATCAGCCGGTTTCACTTTGTAGAAACCATCTGACCTCGCAGTATTAGGATTCGTTCGCTCGACGGTAGACGGGTACTTCATTTTATTTAATCAATCGCTGCCATTTGGTCGTGATGTATGTAAAGCGCCGGTAACGGGGCTAACTGGTATATTAATCTTTTCCCTAATCCAGTAGGAAGAAGGACAATAACGTCTTTCCCCTTGACAAAATTCACCAAACATTCTCTTTGTTCCGGCTTTAAATCCTCGATCTCGGGAATCTTTGCCAACACAGAATGTATGACTCTTCGCTGACTGACTGATGCCCAGACTCGCACTTCCGGGGTTCTTGCAAACTGTCTAGTGTATTCCAATTCCTGACCTAGTCACTGGAGAGAAATGAAACTGAGCGACCAGCACCAGCCTGACTAATTTGACGGACTCTCCACCAGAAAAGTTACACAGTGCAGCTTTAACCCTACATTAACATTTGTAGCCACATACAGGATGGTAATCTTTTAGACTGTTGACGAAAAAGAAGGAAGGATTTTGCTGTAGTTCTGTTAGTGTCAATAATCATTAAAAAAAAGGTTATTCTACAATATCCCCAACACTAAAATATCTTAAAGCAATATATTTGAAACTGGCCCAAGAAGAAATAGCTAAATGAGTATTCCACAAACTGAAATTTGATCTTCTTATGATTCCTTCAAATTATGACTAGTAGAAATCATATGGAATGGAGAACTGAAATTTTAGTTAATAGTTTGCTCGATTAAAGAAATGTATTTACTCGATTAACACAATTTTTTCCACGTATTTGAAAAGAACTCTTTAAGAT
>NW_026571018.1:31674115-31831615 GCF_026225935.1 Boleophthalmus pectinirostris | reverse complement strand
TCGCTCCTGACTGTGATGGGGGCCGGGGTCGGGTCGGCCATATAACGGAATTCTATGACTGTGTCAACGCAGATTATATTCTCTGAAAAATGACACTTTTTTACATATTTCAAACTACACGGTCCTTACACTGAACAAAAAAATAATTGAGTGTTCTCTTTTCTTTGAAAAGTCGGTACTCAACTTTTCATACACTCACTATTTTGCTGTCCTTAACTGCAGTACAGTACTTTACGGGTTGCTTTGACTGTCACTGTTGGATCTTGAGCTTGTCAGGTGCTGAAAATTCAGCTGCAAATTCAGCAGCAAATGTAAAGACATAATTATTTAAATATAAATTCTTCATATAATTAGAATATATTTAATGGAAAAAAACACCATAATACAAGATACATACGTTTGCCAAAAAGTAATTTAAAAAAAGGCCATGACAACTTTTGAGGATTGCCTCATAGGGTCAGTTCAAGTGGTGGGGGGAGAGGGGCTGGGGGGCCGGTCAAAAGGGCATGAAGGGCCAGAGTCAGCCCTCAGGCCTTAGTTTGATGACCCCTGCTCTATTGTATAAGCAGCTCTTGAGGTCAAAATAAGTCCATAAATTGTACTATTGTGCGAGAGACAGGGAGTGCACAGGTAGCATGCTAGTTGTTGTTAGCATTATCGCCATGGCAAAACTCTTCACGACTTTCAGTGAAAAGCGGAGAGCACAGTGCTTGCAAGCTCATTGCGGTGAACAATTAGGATGCACTGAATGCAATAAGGCAAATCAGGAGTAACTTTGGACCCCTGCAAATGGTTTAAAATTACTTCTGTTTATCACATTTTTACAGTAAAAGGTATAAAGTATTGCACCTTTAATCCATCAAAGCTCAAAATAAACCTCTAACCTTACACTAAACCATTCACAATATCACATCCCCATGACTTCTGCTCTCTGTCCTCCATCTCCTCCATTTGTCACACTCCATGTGTCTCTGTGATGAGATTTTTCCACTGGTTCATAATTAGGTCCGATATCTGCTTCGGTCTGCTTATATGTCCATACATCCCCATCCACGGGGCAGTACCGAGAAGGCACACACTAAAGCGGCAATAACACCGAACCACAAATCAATGCCTGTCCGGGGGCTAACAGCTGTGAAGGAAAACTATTGACCTGGCTTTAAATTTAGTGTGGCACTGTCAAGTGAAACACTGTTTTATGGATTTGTCAGTAATGCTGTGCTATAACTTACAGCCAGTTAACAACAGAAAATTCTTACACGACTGATAATATGATTTGTTTACCGTGTACTCAACTGGCAAAAGAAATTTCAACTACAGTCTATTAAAAGTCTACTAAAAGTTTCCAAAAGCTTTAATAACCTATGACTGAATTAGTGTAGTGTTGCAATACTACCTTTTCAAACCTTATTATGAAACCACGGGGGGGAAAAAATGATGCAGATTTTGACCACAATATAGATTGTTACCACGTGGCCTGACTATATACAGTGTGTACTAAGAATATGTACTAAGGCTAGTGGTTTTAGGGGTGAATTTGGAGCAAAGTTCTATATTAGAAATAGGAAATAAAAACACCTGAATTATGTAGAGCGAGCAGGTTAATCCGAACATTTTAAGACCAAGCCTGGAGCATGACAGCAGTAGTTTTTTTTCAATACAAGGTTAATAGGAAGCTCATTTATATATGCAGTCTATGGGTCTGACAAAAATCTAAATCCTTCTAAAACTTTAATGAGTATCTACTTTCAACAACAGTTTGAATATTGAAATAGTTTGAATATTGGTTCTTATCTGTGTGTTGATTTTTTGAAAACATCAATGCACCTGAAATCTTCTATGACAATAACTTAGGCCATAAATTGCACAAAAATCACAATTTACTATGGCTGATCAATTCCAAATTTCAAATTGAGATCTGGATGAAAATAGAAATTTTATTTTTTTTGGCAAAAGACCCACAATAATCTCCAATAATGGCAAAGTTCAGATACATGAGAAACTCAGGTACCTATCTAAATGCAATGATAATGCCACACTTTCTTTACTGCATAACAAGTTGGTCACGGGCTTGTAAATCAGCTCTGAGGCCTCTAGAATCATTATATAAAAGTGCTCTCAAGACCCATGACAAGAAAAGTCGGTTTCAGCCCTGTCATATTCTTGTGAAGCACAGCCTTCTAAGTTTTGCAAATGTTTGTCTGTTGTTTAAGATCACTCGTGGTACTGCTGCTTCTCCGCTAAAACAGTTTGTATCTCTGAGCTCTGAAACCATTTCCCGAGCTGCTTGATCCACTGTGCGCGACGAGTGCGGGATTCCCAAACGCAGGACGGTATTTGGAAACTCAGCGTTTTCATGTGCGGCCGTCCGTCAGTGAAACATGTTACCAACAGAACTGATCACGTGTTCAAACTACGGCACTTTCTCACGCCTGGCAAAACAATGGCTATTCTCAAACCAAACCTGCACCCATAATGTGATTGATGAGTGTCTGGAGAGAGTGTGATGTTTTGGAGTGAAAGAATTTAATGATGATTAAGAGGATGATGTTTTAAAGATGCTGAGAGAACTGGGTATGAATGATAATACAGAATTGCTATGATGATCTTGTCATTATAAAGACATTCACTTTGTATGTTTGATTTTATGAACTATAACATCAACCTGCCCAGGGACGACAGGTGGGAAAGAGCTCTAATTCTACAACCTGGTACATGCATCTCTCCTGTTAAGGTTAATGTAGACTGTGCACTATCCCCGTCTTATTAAATAAATAAACTAAACTAAAATAATCTCTTGACTGTTTTCTTGTTCATGTTATTAGTTTCTATGTTGATTACTTTGGGCATTAGTGGGAGTTGTCTAAACAAGCTCAAGTTAGACTATTAGCTTCTTAGCATGTCTTTGGTCCAACTACTGTTACTCTCTCTACCACTCAAGTACAATTCCTCCATGAAATACAATGCACAAAGGATACACGATACAGGATGTACCATCATTTTTGCAGCCTAGCATTTCTAACTCCGCCATTGTGAAGCTATGTCACTATATAATTAAAATCTACTTTTTGTGTAGTGAACGAAAGAATAGTAAGATATTTTTAAAAGTTATAAAATTACAACTTCAACAAAATCCACAAAAGCTGTCACTATATTACAACTAAATTTTCTACACAAACAACCATGAACCTTGATGATATAAAATTCAATACTTGGGCCCACCCAGCCAAAATGAATGGATGTTGTTGTGACCTAGTGAAACACACACCATTTCTACAGCTGAGTTTGGATTTCAGAGTCATCAGTAGTCATTCACAAACAACAGAAACCATTCTAGACCGACCAAAAGGGGTTAAGGAACACACAATACTGGAAAATATTGTGTTACTGTGACACTAATTTAAGTTATTTTAAACTGTATCCCGTATCTTAAAAGGTGCATTGTGTTACTTTTCTGACTGGGGGCCCGTCACCTCCTTGTTTCATGTATATGTCACTGCTCTACATGCAGTGTTCCACAGTATGACATTAAAAAGCTCTACCTAACATTTATTCAATTACCGGTGGTTTTATAGCTCAAAAATACCATATTTTTCGGACTATAAGTCACACTTTTTTCATGGTTTAGGTGGTCCTGCGACATACTCCGGTATGATTTATATATTAAAATTTTCAGACTGACAGCCACGAGACTGCGCTCTAGGCTTGTTTATCAGTTTTCTGCACATATCTCTGGGATATAACTGGGACTGGTGCACCACCCAACATTCCTGGAAGTTATTGGATGACAAAACATTGACTTCAGTGACAACCGAAGTTGCACGGAGTTGCTCAGAAGTTACACTGAGGATGAAGGATTCAATGGATTCAATGGATTTACTGATTTGGAGTGAGATGGAGAGTTTGGTAAACTTATGTTCTGTTGCTTATGCTATAGTTATCTGAATAATTGTTAATATGTTACATTAGCATAGTAACGCCTATTCAGGCTGTTGTTCTTTATTCTTTTGTTATTACTATAACTTGACTTTCAAGATAAAATGGTCCCTGGTCCCTGATTTTATAAAATAAATTTCCCCCAAAAGGTGCAATTTTTTATTTTTTTTGGCTGGTGCGACTTAAACTCCGGAGTGACTTGTAGTCCCAAAAATACGGTACCTAGAAAAAGAGGCATTCTGATTGTGAGCAGGGTCGCCTCTCCACATATCTGACCTGTAATTTGGTCTGGTTTGGTCTCCATGATGATAGAAATGTTTAATACCATACTGTGAAACATTCCAGATAAACTAATAACATCTCCATGGAGAAAAGCATTTGACCGACCCTCCACCAGAAAGTTACTAGTCAAACTATCAAAATACATGACTAATCAAAGCTAATTTCGATTAATATGGAAAATCTGTCATAAAACCTGTACATTTCTGTTTCTGTGTCTTTATTAGTTTGTTGTGATACTGATTATTGCCAATATTGTGATATACTGTGAGATATTCCTTTATGCTACTGCTATTTACCTTGCTGTCCAGTTTCTTCATCGTGACCAGGTCCAGAGACTTGAGTGAGTGTCCCGTGGGTGCGATGAAGTAAAGGCAGATGTGGATTCTGGTGTCGTGGTAGTTAAACAGCGACCGCTTGATTTTGAGCTCTTCCTGAAGATAGTTTTCAAACTGAGTGTCGATGTAGTCCACTATGGGCTTGTAACTGTGGAGCGAAAAGACAAAACAAAGTTAAACAAAGTGCTTAAGTGCAGCAGAACCATCAGCCTTCTCAGCTAATCCATCTCCTCGCCTGATCACAACAGTTTAATTTGTTTAATAATTCTACCGTATTTTCTGGACTAAAAGCCGCCACTCTTTGAACCCTATGGCTTATACAATGATGTAGATAATATATGGATATGATTTGGCAAAACGGCGGATGCACACGCAGGCTGAGTCCAGAAAGTGCCGCTGTCTGTGCGGTTAACATGTAGTTACAACAGTAGCCAGCTCTGTTTTCAGCGCACTAAAACAGTTATGAAATAAGTATAAATCATAAGTATAAATATAAACTAATATAAAAGTTATGATGCTAAATTAACATATATACGATTATACGTCTTTCCCGTATGTGTTAAATGCAGGTGGGTGGTGCGTAAATGACAAGCCACGTCTCAATCTTCAGTAGCCGTACACTCGTACCTGATCGGTACAACGAGCTCTGCCCCGGGAGAGCCTAAAATTTGCTGAAATCCTACAAAACACTGGCATGATACAGACAGGACAGTGGCTGTTTCTGCAGAAGACATGCGCAGTAGAGAGTGCAGGGAGAAATGGGGGGGATGATGTGCCGAAGAAGCAAGTTTGATTGTATTTTGAACAGTTATTTTGCGCTTCATGCACACACCTCATGGAAAATACATGAAGAAATGATGAAGAAATGCACATGATGCAGCTTTTAAGATTAAAGCAAATGATGCGACTGTTGAAGAAGGAAATGGAGCTACTGCACATAAGCTTGGCATCAGGGAGTTGATGGTGAGATGTTGGCAACAGCAATGTGATGAACTGACTCAATGTAAAAAGACGACAAGCCTATATATGTACAAATGTTTTTTTCTTTTAAAATGTAGTTCATGCGGCTTATATTCAGGTGCGCCTTATCCTACCTTATCAAAAACATACCTGGAGTTGTTTTGCTTCATTCACACATGTTTGAGTAATCCTTTATAATTAGTTTGTCTACCTCTCCAAAGTTCTAAATGCTCTGGTCCACCTTGTGAATACATATTTTCTGTTTGAGATAAGAACTCAAGCAGGATTTGTGTTTTAAACTTGTGTGAATGAAACAAAACGCAACTCCAGGTATGTTTATGATGGGCCTTTCTTCTAATTGAGATAGTTATGCAGTGAAATATAAAAGCAGCTTTGTGGAAAAAAGAGGATGAAAGATATGACATTGCATGCATTTTAACAGACATTTTGTTCTATAAGAAATTTATAGAAGCAATTGCCAGGGACACTATTTTTGTCACGTTGTTGAGGACTATGTGGAAACTATTGCCGGTGAGCATCCCAGGTGGCTGTTTGTCTGTGATGCGAGTCAAAAGACTAAGTGACTGGGGCTTATAACTAAAACATGTTCCTCGATCCTCGTTCAAAACTCTGTACCGGCCCTTTAAGAACACCCATTTCCCAGCGTTATGCAGCACACACACAGAGCCTCTCGTCTTGGTTCACTCCCATCTTCATTTTTTGCTGAGAAATCCACAACTTCTGACCTTTCAGCTGTTCAGTTCACTATGAGCAGCCGCGGGGTCTGGCCTAAAGCATCCCGGATCTGTGGCCCAGAGAGACACACAACCAAAGGGCGTGAGAGAGAGGCCGCTGCTAGGACACGGCTGGAACAAACTGTCCGAGATCTGCATTCAGAAAGGCCATAGTGCTACGAGTGCTAGAGACGAAACTAGAGAGAGAAATCTGTGTGTTTAAGTCTGTTTTTCGCATTTATTTTTGATGGACACGTTGAGCTGGCGTACACATTTCTGCTTCAAATTCAGTGTTGGTTTTGGAGACAACGTGAAAGGAATTCTCCCGTTAAACTATTGGAAAACACACTCTGGAATGTGAAGCACCTGCTGATGTTGCCAGATATTGAGGTTGAGTCATCTTACAGTTAGGACAATTATACTTTATTAGGTACCGTATGTACATTACTATGTGCGCACAATAGTTATCTTTATGGATTTAACAGATAAGTACATAGCAATTATGAGAAGTGTTAACCACAGAGGCACTGACAAATCCCAACGCACACATCAGGATTCACAATGCAGAATACCAAGGAAAGGTTCACTACTCAATATCAAACAGTGCTACCATCACAGTGTTTTATTTTTATTTTTTTTAATGACAGAATGTAATTTGCAGACCTACAAGAGGAGACCAGTATGGATGTAGTCGACATGTCCTGCCAATCAATTAGTTGACTAAAAAAGAGGCCACGGAGAATGCTCTCAAAATTATTACAAATCTCTGCGTATGTTATTCGAACTGCAAGAGTTCATGCTAAGACGACTATTTATGTAGAGAAAGTATTAAGAAAGAATATATTTATATAAAGTGAAGACTTGTGAATCATAAAATACCAAAAATACCAAATCTACTCACTCACTTCTTCTTTCTGCTGCTGTCCCATATAAATTTTAATAAAATGATGAGTCAACTGGTACAAGTTTTAATCAACTAAAACACCAGCGACTGATTAATCGAGTAAACAATTAAAAGGACTACAGCCCTAGTCATTTGTAACACACAAATATGGTAGCTTTTTTAACTTTGCCATTTTTGTTTGTTTTGTCTTATAGAAATTATGATGTAGATCAAGACCATTCTCAAACGATTCATGAAAAATCAAACTTTCCATTTTTGTGATTTTTTGAGGATGAATATTTGTTAAAGTATATAGTTTTGATAATGATTTTAGAATCAGATAGTATAGGTATCAATCTTTTTTTTTATCTGCTCATACTATAAAAGACGCAAAAAGGTTTTACAAACTACATGTATAACAGTGTTTCTCAAAGACTGGGTCGCGAAACCCAGGTGGTTTGCAAGAGATGTTTTTTAGGTCGCCTTGTCACTATCTGCATGTAGGTCTGCAATATACAGGGCTACATTAAATGTCCAAATAGGCGACTTATGGATCCCTTTTATTGCTGGTTCAATGTCTGTTTTTCATTGTTT
Organism: Boleophthalmus pectinirostris; assembly: GCF_026225935.1. Lineage (NCBI taxonomy): Eukaryota > Metazoa > Chordata > Actinopteri > Gobiiformes > Gobiidae > Boleophthalmus > Boleophthalmus pectinirostris. The sequence goes on along the minus strand of NW_026571018.1, from coordinate 31,823,891 downwards.
AAAGTTTGAACTGAACTAATTGTTCAGACACGATCACTCAGTCAACAATAAAATATCCTCATTAATGTTTAGTAAATCCACCTTTATTTTGTGATTTACGAATAATGTCTGTCTTGGGTCACAAAGGTTTGTGACTTTTAAAATATGGATCCCCAGACCCAATGGGGAAACACTGATGTAGAAGATAGTGCCATGTTGTCCATTTGTCTCACCTGTCCTCTTTATTGATCTGGTCCCCAAAGCCCACAGTGTCCACAATGGTGAGCTTTAGGTGCACGTTGCTCTCCTGGAGGTCATAGGTCCGAGGTCGCAGGTAGACTCCATTCTGGTAGTGACTGGCCTCCTCATTCTCAAACATGGTGTTAAACAGTGTGTTCATTAATGTGGACTTTCCTATGCCCGTCTCCCCTGTGAACAATAAACACAGAAACAAAATTAAAAGCTGCAATGTGTAACTTTTCCTGTGTAGGGTCCACCTGTCTCAATGGAGAATTGTTATTGTAATTGATATGTCTTGAATGTTCAATAATATTAGCCAGGGTAGCACCACCTATTTTCTCACCAGCAACTAGGTCAGGAATCAGAATACACTATTTTTTACAATATTTTTAGGTTTGCAAGAACCCCGGAAGTTCTAGACCGCCATGACTGGGTCCCTTTTTTGGTACAGCACAACAGTAAACGAAGGTTTTTTGTTTGTTTGTTTGTTTGTTTTTAACGAAAACATCTACATAATAGATAAGAAGTCCTTGGCAAACCTCCAACCAAACTTTAAACAAGGCAACTTTACATATCTCAGTCCCTACTACATAAGTTGTTAAATACAGAGGATATTTTGCGGATTTTGTAGCAAAGCTGTCTCCACCAAATGAAATTAACACATTTACACACACTTAAAATCCAATTTTCAATTAGGAAATAGTTTGGATTCCTTTGCTTGCATGCGACTGCCATCACATGGGAGCAATTCTCCAGCTTCACACACAAATATTTATGGCAGCCAAGCATAAGGAGGAGCTACTAATTGGTTGACCACATTGTTTGAGGAAAAACAAATCAAGCCTCTGTCACTAAGATAAACTCCGTGGAACAAACAATGGGGTTAAAGTAATATTGATGACAGTTGGATTTCTCTATTATAACAGGTCTTGCCTATTCTGTTTTCTAAACTTCCCATGTGTCACTAAAATGCATTATGTAGCTGCAATGAAGTAATAACTACAAACTATAAGGACCATGATGCTTTGCTCGTTAAGCTGATCAATCTCGTGGAAACATGTGGACACAATAGGTCAAGTAACAGGTCAGATCTGTGGACAGGCAAGAACAATCACAGTAACAGTTCATGTTTTTGTAATCATTTAATAATTCAAGCTAAATGTGTTTAAAGGTCCCATATTGCGCTATTTTCCAATTTATGTTATAATGTTGTTTCCTCATCACAGTTGTGTTTTATTTCATTCACACGTTTAACACACAAACCCTGTATATTTAGGCTCTTTTCACAAACGGAAACAGTAAATACTCCACCTTGATGTCATGTGGTAATACAGGAAGTGCTCCAGTGTGTTTTAAACGTACCTTCACTAGAATCATTTGGATCATTTCAGCTCTGGAATTTCTGAATTAAAGGTAAAAGGTAGCTGTTAACTTGAAAACTACCACTACATGATATCACAAGGTGGAACAGAGCATTTTGAGCTTCCGAGATGTAGACAGACTAATAAATCAGGATTATTCAAACATGTGTGAATGAAAGAAAACACAACTCCAGGTATGTTTTGCTCAATGCTCACAAGAGTCAATTGTGTGTAATAATGTCATATTGTGAAACACTTCAGGCAAAGCGATAAAATCTCTCTGACGACAAACTGGCAGCCGACCTCCCACCGGAAATGTTCCAGAGACCACCCTTTTCGTGTGATTGATCTTGCAGAGCTTGGACTCACCTACGCAGAGGATGTTGAAGCAGAATCCCTGTGTGACCGATTTGCTGACCAGCTGATCGGGAAGGCTGTCGAATCCAACATGGCCGCCCAAGCTCAGGCTCCTCTTCTCCTCGTTCTGAAAGTGTAAAAGAGAGAGGTTGATGAGGGAACACACTGTAAAGTCATTAGCGCTACATTCCTCTGCTGCAGTGGCTTCAAATCAGGGCCGCCCAGGCTGAACAATTGTGGAAAATATGCGATTGCCATTTTAGGATTTTTGCTTTTAGATTTGGAAGAGTTTAAACTTAGAATTCACAGTGTACATTTTAAGCAAGTCCAGAAGTTTTAAAGATTTGAACAAAATTAATAATAAAAAAAATTAAATAAAATAAAAAATATTTTTTCATAATCAAGGCACTCAAAGCAATTTACATCAAGGAACTACTCACTCATTCACACACATTTATACACCAGTGTACACAGACACTAAGGCTACGTTTACACATAGCCGGGTATGTTCAGAGACGAATATATCCCTTCCTCCATTTTCCAAAATAACATTGTGCACGCAGCATCGTTTTCAAAAAAGTTTTCATTTACATCAACCTTCATAAATACACCATCGAGCGCCATCATAACTACACCAAGCCTTTGGGCGGCACCTGGATTAGATTCAAACCTGTAGCATTTATTTCATTAAAGTTGTAAGTATTACTCAAAAATGCCTTGAAAAATGTGCATTACTGAGTGGGATATGTTAAATAAGGGGCAAAATTGCTGAGCTCCAAGCCTCATTCATCTCTGGTCATGGACATGATCCATCAGCTGTGTGTGCAAATACAAACGCATGAAAAGTGTTTGCACCTGAAGAAATGTGACTGCTGCACTGAATGCTTCACGCTCATCATCAGAGCAAAAACACTGGTCACACTTTTGGTGCGTCAGCTGCCTGAAACTCCGTTTATCTCACTTTACACGCAAATGCGAAACGGTAGTTTTCCAGAATCTCCACTCTAGCCAGAGTTTTTAGAAAGATTCATTTTCAGAGGTGAATTCACCGTTTGCGTGCAAAAGATGGGTACAAACGAAGGGAAATGTGTCCATTTTTAGAATGACCTGTGTAAGTGTAAACGGGGCCAAAGGTGAGGGAAGTTAATTGTCTTGCCCAAGGACAAAATGACAGAATTAATCTGTGGGAGCTGGAATCATACTGCCAATCTGTAGGTCAGTGGATATGACTGCTCAACCAATGATGCTTATGTTGAGTGCGCCAACCTTTGGATAAAAGGACAAACACTCAACCAACTGAGCTACTGTCCGTCTAAACTACAATGTTGGCTAGTTTAATACAACACCTCGTGGATTTTTAGTTCTCAGAAAATCAAGATTAATTGCAATCAAATCAAAATTATAATTTGAAGGTTCACAATTTTTTAAGTACCATAATTTCCTCCACAAGACAACAAAATATCCTGTGTAATTCTGCATTAAAATGGCTAACTGATGTTTAGATCTGTACAGACATATTCAGAAATTAGTTTTTTATATCAGCTAGTCAGTTCATATTTCATTTTTTGTGTTTTTGTTTCCTTATTGCCACAAGAAACGGCAGCCTGATTAACTTTCATTAATCACTGAGCCCTGCTTCAAAGTCTGTTTTGAAATATGGAGCTGATTGGAGCAAAGTCAAGAGCTGGTTAATCCGGGCCTGCAGTGAGGATGTGAGCATGAGCAACTACAGATTACACATAAGCCCAGAAATCCCAGAAAAGTATTTGGCAGCTAATGACGGGTTTATGGCACCAAGTCAGCAGCCACGCTTATTAACTGTGTTCTAAAAATGACTAAACCTGACAGCCTGGAATCTGTCACATTGTCTTACATAAATACATTTATATTTTATTACATAGTTTAGTATTATTAGAGAAAGGGAGTTGGCCAAGGTTTTATTCATTTCTATATGATTAGCTCTTTTTGGACAGGATTTTCAAATTTTATGAAGAGGTCAAAAGTGGTTCAGCACAAAACTGAATTTGCTCAAATCAAGGCCTGAACGAAATTCTAATAAAACTTAAACTATCACGCATTTGTTTACATGCAATAATGTAAAAGCAGCTCAAAATAAGAGACTATTGGCATCTAATTATTAAGTCTTGATTGAACCAGGAAGTGTGCTGTTAGCATTCTAGCTGTTACTTTGACACCACTCTGGAAAATTGTGAAAAAGCGCTTATATTTTACAGTGACAACACGCTGGAGGTGATCTGTGTATTTCTAAGGCGAAATGTCCAGCAGTTACCATGGTGACACAATGCACAAATTAGCAAAGCACTGTCAAGAAAGTTAAAGAGTCTGAAAACTGAAGAAAAAATACTAGGGATGTAGTAACATCCAAATCTCTCGGTACAATATTATCACAATATGCATCTCATGGTACGATATTTATTGCGATATTTTGGAGATGCTGATATAATTGTAGATAGGACACGTTTCTACTTTTAAAATACCTTAACAAGATTTTGTTGGGATTATGACAGAAATAACTCACAAGAATTCAAGTACAAAACATATTTCTTCATGTTGTTTGCACTGAAATGCATCATGAATCATTTATTATTTGTTTTTAAAGCTGTGAATGGACTGGTCCCACAATACATCTCGGACCTTATCCAAATTTACACCCCCGCGCATGTTTTGAGGTCCGAGGGCTGGCTCCAGCTCATAGTGCCTAAAACCAGAGGGGGACAAGGACCTTCTCTGTAGCTGGCCCCAAACTGTTTTAAGTCTCGTCTTAGACCCACTTTTATTCTCTGGCTTTTAACACCCCATGAGTTGTGTAGTCCTCTGTGTCTTTTTTTTTATTTATTTATTTTTATTTTGTATTTATTTATTTATTTTTTTATCCATTTTATTTTTTTAGTACTGCTTTTATGTATTGATTTTATAATTTTATTATATTATTTATATTTTTAAGTAAAATGTTTTACATTGCTATGTGAAGCACTTTAGAAACTCTCTTGCTTAAAATGTGCTACACAAATAAAGTTGGTTGGATTGTATTGATGGGATATGTAGTTCCTTATGTTCATAAACTGTTCCTACTGTAAAATCACGCATTTAAGCAAAGAAACTTGTAATACGATATATTGTGACAGCCCATGATATTATTGTGAGACTTTTGACAATACGATATCACGATATTTCAGTTACTGTTACATCCCTAAAAATGCTAAATGCATTTAAACAACACATTTTCAAGAGCCTGTGATCAACACGTGCATTCATGGTCCTCTTCAGGTGTTTGATTTTCAACAAAAATGTCCAGCTTGGCATACTAATTCTAGCTATCTTGAGAATTTTAAGTGAGAGAGACTTGTTTAACAGCACAAATCTTCTCACCTGTTTTAGTTCCAACTACACCAGCTCTTTCTAGTGAGGATTGTGTTTAAAAAAAGCACAGTCTAACAAACCTCAGTTGGACCAGTGCTCAAAGTTAGCAGTACACCCCCAGGAAATGTTGATGACCTCAGCTGCAAAGAATCAATAAACCCCGGGCAAATAATTAGGATGCTGGGAAAGTGAGGAATAACTTTGGACCGCTGTAGACTGTTTAAAATGAACTAGTCGTGGTTTCACATTTAAAAGAAAGCAAAAATCAGGTAGGCCTACATTGGCTTTAATACCTTTCTGTAACATGTCACTCAAGTATGACCATCTACATTTGTAAATAGTCAACAGATATGACATTTCAAGTAAACGACGCCCATGTAAGCTCTGAACTATATCAAACATGACCCAGGAATGTGCAGCAGTCTGTGGGAACTCCAAAACTGTGTAAACACTGTACCGTAGTAATGAATGCATACGTTTTCCCCTCAGAGCTTCGGGTTACATCAGCTCTGCCAACAAAAACACGACTAATCCACTTTACATTGCATTTACATCATTTCTATGGCTCTAAATGACAAACAGAGTTAAGTTACAATAAAGCACATGTCTGAAGTGACAGCTATGGCAATACCAGCTATTCATCCTTCTATATTTAGAAGCAGCAGCCTTCAAGATGAGACACAAACATGGACAAAGTGGACAAAGGGAGCATGACGTCGGCTCCAGTCAAATGAAGCTCATCGAGGCCCGCTGTTATGGGGCAAATTTGAAGCCAAGTTCCATTTTAGGAGTAGGAACTGATGAAAAAATGATGAAACAAAAACACCACGAACATGTAGAGAGGGTTAATACGAACTTTTTAAGGCCAAAATGAGAAGCCTACATTACGAGCAGGAAAGAATTGGAGCCAGAGTCGATGGAGCCGAAAATGGACCCATACTCATTTCCTATTCGGAACGCAGCGGGTTAGCTATGTCTGTTTATACAGTCTATGGATTCATATTGTGCCAGGATCTACTGCACATACCCCTACTGCTTTTTAACAAGGGGCCTGAGTTGGAATCTAAATAAAATGATTAGTTGATAAAAACGCTAATTTTAGTCAGCTAAGGCTCAGACTGGAGGGCTTAATTCAGATTTTTTTTGTGAAATCCAAATTTTTTTGTGAGGTCATTCACATTTCCAGTTAAATGTGACTTGTATGTGATCTCCAGTGTGAACTTTAAACACCCAAAAAGTGTCCCGCATGTGCAATGGAGGACACGACGATGTCACTTGCTGCTCATTGTTTATGGAAGTCGCCAAAACGCTGGGCTTGTCTCCAAATACAGTCCAGTTCTTCGTAAAATGGACAGATTACACGTCCACCTCCACTTCGTTTGTTTGAGTCTATAGCCTCTTTGTATTTGGCTCGTACGCTCTTTATTTTTCGTTGACATCGGAGCCAGGACCGCCTGTAGCCGCGCTCAGACATTTCTTTGGCAATCATTAAAAAAAAAAAACGCCCGGTTCCAATAAGACCTCTCCAAGTTGGCCGGAATAGAGCGATCCCCCCAAATATGAATAAACTCGCTAACCTCGCTTTCCCTCCATTGACTAGACTCCAAGCCTGACGTGTAGGTGGGATGAATGTGACTTGGCTGTTCAGACTGAAGTCACATGTCAAAAGATCGGATGTGTATCGGTTTTAGGAGCACATATCCAAGTAGCCTGGGTAACATTTGAAAAAAAATCGGATCTGTGTTGTTCAGACTGCCATTAAAAAAACAGATATAGGAGCATAGAAGTGAAAAAAAAAAATCAGATTTGGGTCACTTCAGGTTGCGGTCTGAACGTAGCCCAAGACATCATCGAACAGTTAATTAATTTAACGACTAAAGGTTAGGATGCTTGGAAAGTAAGGTAAATCAAAAATAACTTCGAACCACTGCAAAATAAGCACGTGCTGTTTTTTCACATTTTAAAGATAGTAAAAACAATATTTTTTTTCACATATTTCTGTCTCTCAAATTTGTATGTTCCTGAACGGGCTACGCCAACAGAAACTCTAACAACCACCCAAACATCCAGGCTAGACGGAAGAGTGTAAGAATATTAACCTTTGCCCTTTGTTATCAGACCTGTCCTGAGTCTGACTGAGGACGCAGTCAATGAGACAGGAGACAAGAGAGAGACAAAGTAAAGACAGAACCTAAAGATGAATGAGTCTACCAATAGAGTGAGGTCAGACGGTCAGGGCCAAAGCTCACAGAGAGGGAGAGAGAGAAAAAACAGTGGGGAGAGGAAGAGAAGGACAGGTGGAGAGAGAAGAAGCGAGTGTGGAGGGGGGATGACAGAAAAAAAGGAAAAAAGAGTGGGGGGGTGTAAGAGAGAGAGAGCGAGGGGGCAGGGAGAGAGACAGATGGAGGGAGAGAGTAGGAAAAAGGGAGAGCGAGAGAAGGGGGAGAGAAAGAGGGAGGGGGAGGGAGAGAGAGCTGAAGGGAGGGAGTGAGAGAGAAGAGGAGAGAGATAAAGAGGGAGAGAGCAAGGGAGAGGGGAAGGGAGGAAGAGAGAGATGGAGAGAGAATGGGAGAGAAAGAGGGAGAGAGCAAGGGACAGGGAGAGAGACAGATGGAGGGAGAGAGTAGAAAAAGGGAGAGAGAGAAGGGGGAGAGAAAGAGGGAGGGGGAGGAGAGAGAGCAGAAGGGAGTGAATAGAGAAGGGGAGAGAGAGAAGGAGAGGGAGGGAGAGAGAAAGGGAGAGAAACAGGGGGAAGGAGCGAGAGAGAGATGGAGGGAGAGAGTGAGAGAGAAGGGGAGAGAGATAAAGAGGGAGAGAGCAAGGGAGAGGGGAAGGGAGGAAGAGAGAGAGGGAGAGAGAATAGGAGAGAAAGAGGGAGAGAACGAGGGGAAGGGGCAGGAAGGGACAGAGAGAGAAAAAGATGGAGGGAGTGAATGAGAGAGAAGGGGGGAGAGAGAGAGCAGGGGGGTTCAGGTAGAGAGTGAGAGAGAAGGGGAGAGAGAGAAAGAGGGAGAGGGAGAAAGAGAGCATAGTTTAAGGATGAGGTCACAGCTGCACCAAGAGAGCAGAGTGCAACATTTTAGGTACCGGTTTATGACATTTAGGAAAACAGGACAGTTTAACTAAAATATAAGATTTTTTTGCATGAATACACTTAAATTTTATTTGAACAACAATAATTTGGCATTAGTAGTACTAGTAGCAGTTGTCAAGTCAAATTCTTTATCCTGTGGGAGCTCTAGTAGTGGTAGTAGTGGTAGAAGTAGTAGGAGTAGTAGGAGTAGTATAATAGTGTTAACAGTAGTAGTCAGTCAACCAAATATCTAAATTACAACAAGTCCTGGAGTCAACAACACATTTATGAGGGCAGTACTTCTAGCAATAAAAGGAGTATCGTAGTACTCAGGGAGAACGACCATTGTAGTAATAGTAATAGTAATAGTAATAGTAATAGTAATAGTAATAGTAATAGTAGTGGTAACAGTAGTAACAGTAGTAACAGCAGTTACAGTAGTAATAGTAGTAATAATAGTAGCAGTAGTAGTAGTAATAGTAGTAGTAGTAGAAATAGTAGAAACAGTAGTAGCAGTAGTAGTTAGTAGTAGTAGTAGTAGTAGTAGTAGTAGTAGTAGTAGTAGTAGTAGTAGTAGTAGTAGTAGTAGTAGTAATAGTAGTAATAGTAGTAGTAATAGTAGTAATAGTAGTAGAAGTAGTAGTAATAGTAGTAGTAGTTGTAGTAGTATCTGCAGTTGTAATAGCAGTACTGTTAGTAGTGGATGAAAATAACATTTAGATGTAGCAGAAGAGATTTGTCCTGGTAATAGTATATGTTGACCATTTTAATGTGTTTTGAATATTTATTATTGTTTACAAATTTCTTCTGGGAGGAAAAAATAATTTGACTACTTATGTGTGTAACTTCCACCTTCCCCAACATTATCTGAAATACACTAGTGTCCAGTGGTAAAAGCAGGAAAGCTGTTGGAGCTGATGGAAAAAGTCAAGTTTATGACAGAGCCACCCAGGTTCAGGAAGCAAATCACCAGCAGGTGTAAATAATGCTGTGAAGTGTCAGCTTTTTATGAGCAAAACACCAGCTGAGTAAAGACAACAGGGTTAACGGAAAGTCAGATGGCCTCACAAGCGCCAAAATTGCCCTAAACCAGAATTTTCCCTTATGACTTCATCACCAGCTTAAAGTTAGCCTGTTACGATCATTACTGTGAAGTGAAGTGCTATATATTGCCACAAAAAACTATCTCGATGTACAATAATACTGGAACTACTTCTGAAACTGATATAATGATCCTAGAGCCAGACAATCCTAACAAACCCTTTTCTAAATGTACAAAACCTGCAATAAATTCATAAATAGAAAACAATGCTTTAGTAGTAGATGTAGCAGTGGTGGTAGCAGTCATAGAAACTACTTTTTTGACTCTCTACAGCTTATAGTACTAGAAAAAAAATTACAAAATTCCACATTAGTAGAGCAAAAAAAAAAAAAGTACAGTACAAAATGTTTCGAAGAATAAGTTGATATCAGAAAATTGTGACAGGCCTAGTCCCACGTTGCTCTTGATTAGAGTTGGGTTTCAGTATAAACTGGTCTGGGTTTTGGTTGTTTTCATTTAACATCTCCGGAGACATTTTAATTCTCTGTTTATCTCTGAATGTATCACACGTGGCAGATCTCTGGAGCAACATCTCGACAGACAGGATTTTTCAGCTGGACAGAAGTCGAGGAATTCTGACGTGAGGCCAGAGCGTGCTCCCTGGAGAGAGGAGAGAGGAGAGAGGAGGCCGGGGCAAAACCAGAATGTCTTTAAACCTGAAACTTGCTAAAGTTCATTTGTCAGAGTGAATCTAAGAATATGTATAGCAAAATTTTAAACTGACTTTAAGTCTGTATACCCCACATGCAGAATTGAACTGGGGACCATATTGCGGTGAGGTGAGAGTGCAACCCCAGCCAATGTGTAACCGTTAGTACTGTGGGTATGGGACAACAAATGTATCTTAAGTTCATTTGTGACTGTTACTCTGACTTTAAGCTTTCACTTTTGTATAAATAACACAAATTTGAAATGTAATTAACTGGGATATATATATCCTAAGCTCTCAATACAATATCTTCATGATGTGCATCTCACAGTACAATATTTATTGCAACATTTTGTGAAAGCTAACAAAATTGTGAATACATTACTTTTCTGTGATAATTCAAATAATGAAGATTTAAAAGTGCCTAATAACAGTTATTTCATCATGTGGATTGGACTGAAACAGAGTCAAGACACATGGTATACGTAGCTCTCTGTTTTTGCACCGTAACAATGAATTTAAGTAAATAAAACCTGTAATTTGATATATTGTGACAGTACACAGTATTATTCTGAGACTTTTGTTGATATGATACCACAATATTTTGGTTATTGTTGCATCCCTAGTAAACACACAGCCATATAACACTCTTATTTCCATTAGGGCCAGTTTACATGAGAACGCTTGTGGGTAAAAAAGACAAAATATGGTGACAGGGGGCTTAAAAATGCAAAAATCTTAAACCACCCGCGACGCGATGCCACTTCTGCGTCTTCTGTTCAGATCACCATCATATAAACGTAGCCTCTGTTCAAAAAGCGCACAGAGAATGGACTAAGCAAAAGAAAAAATATACGATATACAATATTCTATACCAATATCGAAGAATGCTGGGACATATATATCGCCCATCCTTAACCATCAGATCCTAAATTATTAAAGCTTTACTTGAAATTCTAGGTCAACTAAAGACATGCCCCGTACATTGATGAACTGACTGAAAGGGGGCACGGCGCCTACAAACAACTGCATTCAGAGAAGGGAAACAGTATCTTCATACATGAAAAGGCAGATTAAACTATCCAGTCACTCCCAAAACTACAACTGACTCACGCCATGCAATCTCCTTTCTGCTGTCATGTATACAAATCCTGATAATCCTAATGAAAAATGTGGTTGGCTAAGACACTGACTGATGAATGATGTTGACAATGATGAATGGACTAAACAGTAGTAAATCCTAAAAAATGATCCGTTAGCGTGATCTTATAAACCACAACACAAGTGCCGCTATATGCAAACCCTCAAACATGGAGGACAGAGCTCCGGGACGTCCTATGACAGAGCAGAAGAAGCAGCAGAGGGGCCCCAGGTGGCTGCCAGGGTAATGAGCCAGAACAGAGGGGCAGACCAGTGCACAGTGCAAAGGAACTGGAATACATATGTTAGAATGATGTGATGGTGTTATAGCAGGCCAATGTATGAAGGGAAAAGGTGTTTAAATGTAAAATCAAAGCCCATTTACTAAAACTCAACCCGGTATCAGAAATTAGCTATTGTTTGATCACACAAAGATTTATATTGTCTTGACTTAAAAGCTAAATTTAATACCTTCAGACATGCAAATAAGGGTAGGACCATCGACTGTAAATGGATATAGTAGGGGTGTAACGGTACACAAAAAAATCACGGTTCGATCACAGGCGAAGATTCCATGCCAGCGAAAGGCAAAAGTGAGGACAGACGATGTTGTTTTGCAATGATTCACGTGGTTCAGAGGGACGTAGTCAAGGTGGGGGGTGCTGCGGGAAACACTGTCACCCCAATCACGAATGAGTTCCCTCGTGAACATTAAAGAGCCAAACCTTCCGTGTAGCTGCATATGTGGCGGCGGAATGTAAACACATACAAATTGCGCAAACTCACTCGTGCACAGCCGTGAATACCGGCTCGAAACGTACCCCTGGCTTGAAAGTCCCACCCTCCCTCCGACTGCCGCCTTCTCTTGGGCAGCACACGGGTAACTGCGGGGCCCAGGAGAGGAGGGGACGTTCTCGCTGGCCTTTAGTATGTGATGTACTGAGTTAGAAAATCAGGATTCGACACCATCCATAATAAAATGGAATGTGAATGTAGTGAGACCAAGTGTCGGGCCTTGTTTATGTCATTTTACCGATATAGTCCACAGTGTGCTTCACTTGTGGACTATTCCTGAGGAGTAATTTGACACACTGTATTTACTTTATTTGTGTGTGTTTGAGACCGCATGATTTTTGCATGTTTTTTTTGTATGTATGAATAAATGTGTTGAGATATACTGTAACTTGTGTGTGTAACTTAATACAGTATATAGATTAACTAACCTAGTTTCATTAAGGGTACAATTCAGAGGGACTTTCCAGCGAGGGGGACTTTGTAGCTGATTTACACAGCTGTGCACCGAACCAAACGTCCCGTACCAAAACATTTCAGTACAAATACATGTACTGTTACACCCCTAGGACATAGCCAACCCTCCAAATAAAAAGTGAGCACACACAATGGGCACACATCCAGCTCTATCTAATCTAGCACGGACTGACTTTGTTTCACGTTGTCCCTCTCTCTCTAACTGCTGCTGTGAGCTTCGTCATTTTGGTCTTAGCATGTTCATATTAACAGACTATACTTGATCCTGGTGCCATTTTGTCTGTAAAGCAAAATATGGACATTAACAAACAAATCACGCGCCTTTTTCCCCCCCGAGGTCTCTCCCGCTAGCGTTAGCAACACGTTTGATTGACAGCGTTCCTAACCGCCTGTCCCCTGCTAAACCAGTGGTGCAGGCAGGACGAGCCTCGCTCCAGATCGGCTCTTTGGTTGCCATGAGAATTCCAAATATGGAACTTGGCTCCCTGTACCCCTGTAACTGTAGCCTCGATGAGCTTCATTTGGCTGGAGCAAAACACTATGGATGACGTCATACTCCCTCAATCCACTTCTTTATACAGTCTACGGGTAGGGTATGGGTGTCAGGCCCCTACAAATCCTTTGCTTATGAAGGATTGTTTCTGTCCAGGTATATCCATTATAGAAATCATACACTATTAAACCATGATAAATTCTCATAACAAATGTCTTATTCACAGAAAGATTGAGTATCTTTTAGAGTGGACTTCTCAGTTAAATGGGTTCACCTTATTCCCAGTATTTCTGCAACCCAAGGACAGCACCACTCAAAGCTTAATAAATATTTCTTAATACATTAACATTTTCTGTGCTGTATCTCTAAGCGTAAATCATGTTTCATTTGCCCTCCAAAAGCAATCAAAGAATGAGCACTAACCCTGATAAATGTGTAGGATGTTGCTTTGTACAGTCATTTCAACTGAACTGAATCCTTATTGAGAACAACAAACGTAAACCTATTTGCTGTTAGTTTTGGAAATGTAACTCAACATAATAAAATGAAATGTCTCAGAGCAGTTGTTAGAGTCTTGAAAGTCTCCTCTTTCACTTTCGGTCTGACTGTTTCACAGCAGACAAACGGACAGGTCACACATCAGTGGTTTTGTGGTTAGGTTACAGCTTTTTATATAATAGCACGTGTCAATCCTGTCGCAAACTGGACCAGATAGTTTCCAGTTGAATTTAAGGTAGCACTATTGACTACATCACCCAGTGGCTTGGTTTTGGTAGTTTTATTTTAATATACTTGCATAGTGTTGTATTTAATTTCATTCTCTAATATAAATGTATGTTGAGTTTTCAGTGCCTATTTCAATTCACTCACAGTTCTTAAACCGTAAGTTGCAACACTGGAATTTCTCTATTGTGGCACAAATAATGGTTCTACTCTTATCTTTGCTGTAAGAGCATGTTGTTTGGAGACTTTGGAGAATTACATTTGTCTTTTTGTGTTAAATGGTGTAAATGTTAACATTCTGTCTTGGTTATTATCGGTTTTAATTCAAACCAATTGAAAATTAAGTAAATAAGTCTCAATTCTTTGACCTCAAGTCCGAGTCAAGTCCCAAGTCAAATACAGGCAAGTCTAACTTGAGTTTTGAGTCACTGGCCCATAAGTCCAAGTCAAGTCCAAGTCATCTGCTTTGGGCTTCAAGTCATTTCAAGTCTTTAAAATAAAGTACCAAATATAGCTTAGATTGTTGCAGTTTATATGACTTTTAAGAAAGATTGTACTTAGAAAATCATGGTATATTTGTATAGTATTTACAGAGTAAAATAAATATAAATAAAAAAGAGCTATAGAATCTTGACAAGATCTTAGTGTGAATCATTATGGTCTGAAAAGCAAGAACTCAGATTTAAAAGTGCTTCTCAAGTCTTTTCAAGTCCCAAGTCATTGACCTTCAAGTCCAAGTCAAGTCCCAAGTCTTAGTCACTTTTATCAAGTCAAGTCTCAAGTTCAAAAAATAGTGACTCAAGACTGACTCGAGTCCAAGTCACGACTTGCAAGTCCCACCTGTGGTATTCAGTCTGTAATATATGCATTATACAATACATCAGTCACAATATAATTTTGATCAATCAAATCCAGCTAAAAAGAAGAAGCACAAACATACTTTAGGTTAAATGTACACTGTAACTTTTTGGTTGGGGGACATTGCTCTGCTTAGAATGTTCCACAGTATGACATTAAATAGATCTACCTTCCATTTATTCGATTATAGGTGGTTTTATAGCTCAAAAAAAAGTTATTTGACCTATAAGTTGGTCTGGTTTGGTCTCCATGAAGATAGAAAAGTTTAATACCATACTGTGAAATAGGGCTGCTTGATTATGGAAAAAAACATTATCACAGTTATTTCTGTCAATATAGAAATCACGATTACTCAAACAAACAAAAAACACTTTGTCACTGATAAAACTTTCAAACTGAAAATAAATATAAGCTACAAAATATGAACCTTAGAGCAGTTTTGCGATGTATAAAACATAAAATGAATAAAATAAACTTTGAACATGAAATAAGGTATAGAAAAACGTAAATGTATCGATCCAACATAACCTACATATCTATCTGTTATACAATCTCTATAT
Organism: Boleophthalmus pectinirostris; assembly: GCF_026225935.1. Taxonomy (NCBI): domain Eukaryota; kingdom Metazoa; phylum Chordata; class Actinopteri; order Gobiiformes; family Gobiidae; genus Boleophthalmus; species Boleophthalmus pectinirostris. The sequence goes on along the minus strand of NW_026571018.1, from coordinate 31,808,706 downwards.
TTCAAAAATTAAATAAATATACATATTTACGTAAAATATATCCCAAAATAAACTTGAAACTGTTAAGCTTTATCATTTCAACTCGATTGTATGAGTTTAGAGATCGTTTGACACACAAATCAAAAATCGCAATCAAAAATCTGTTAACTGTTCACTGTGAAACATTCCAGACAAAGCAATAACATCTCCATGAAGAAAAGCATCAGACCCTCTACCAGAAAAGTTACACAATGCACCTTTAATAAAGGTAATAAACATGATTTTTACAAGATATCGTAAAGTTAGGGGATCATTTAACAGCTGCAAACCAGACAGAAGCCTCTTACACCTGACACGCTTTCATTTGTGGAATGTGCAGGACGTGACATAGCTCTTTTAGCACATGATAAAATAATTTAGATGGTTTCAGACTGATTTGGAGATGTCTGTTTTACGATCTCATCTTTGTGATCATTTTTCTGTCTCTGACTCACCGCCTGAACAAACAACACTAAAACACATCACACTCATCTACAACCGAGGAGAGAGGAGCTAGGAAAGAGGAGATGAGTAAGAAAGAAAGAGAGGGCCTTGGTGAACGAGTCTTTTGAACGGTTTCTTAATGTGGCTGGTTGGAACAGGATGATTTTTTTAAAAGAACACTCAACCAAAACAAGAATCAGCACAGAAGCAGAGAGAGTGACTGAGAGCTTTGTGCACAATAAACATCTTTGGCATCATAATAACAGTTTGCTTTTTAACTTTTTAACATTTTATTTCTCTCAATTCTCACATTGGCTTCTGTCATACAAATAAATAGTAAGAGAGCCAGTGTCTTGAACAGCTCCAAAAGATTCGGAGCCCATGAAAGAGCCGAAAGACACGTCACTAGAAGAGAAGGAGAGGATAGGAGAGATTAGGCAGGAGACATGAGAAAGAGGGAACGGGGGGAAAAAAAGAATCTAGGAGAGAACACATGATGGAGGAAATATAGGAAAGAATGGTGCACGCACACACAAGACTCTGCAATAACTTTCACCATCTTTAAACTTTGTAGACTTCACAACAGAAATCAAGGGTGCCATTCAACAGCAGAAAAAATACAATACACATTTAAATTGTGAGCACAGTTATCATGTCAAAACCCAGCCAAGGATTTCACCAATATGACTGCAAAAATACAAAATGTGCATGTGTGGTGCACTAAACTTTTCTTAAACATTGTGACTGAACTTACAGATACACTGCGGAACTTTTCTGGTGGAACATCTGCTCCCTGAATGTTCAACAATATGGTACCAAATTGATTTATCTCCATGGAGACAAGGAGGTGATGCAACCGGGCAAAGTTAGAGGTCAGATAACAGTAAGAATCCATGTTTCTGACGGTATTTTTGAACAGTAAAAATGTAATTGAATCTGCAAAATAGATTGTGGAACATTCCTGAAACTCATGCAAGATTGAAACATAGATTTTTTTGAGTCAATTGATGCTTTGCACTGACATGAACTTACAGGTTCACTGCGTAACTTTTCTGGTGGAACATCTGCTGCCTGAATGTTCAACAATACGATATCAAATTGATTCATCTCCACGGAGACAAAGAGGTGACGCAACCAGGCAAAATTAGAGATCGGATGACACTAAGAATCCATGTTTCTGAAGGTATTTTTGAACAATAAAACATAAAATTGATAGATAGGTTAAAGCCTTATTGTGGAACATTCAAAGTGAAGCAATAACCTCTCCATGGAATCAAGCAGGTACTGTATTCTCATCCAAAATGTTACACAGTGCATCTATAACATTTGGGTTAGAGCAGACTCATTGGATGTTATGTCCAATTTCTCTATTGATAACATCAGTTTTTGCCTCAAACCAGTCTGACCGCTCAGCTCTCTGTAAAGATATTGAGCGTGTCTGTAGGCCTCACTCAGCTCTGATCACTGCCTCTGCATTGGATGTGACACTTCCCTCTGGCACTGGAGCCCTGTATAGTCCATCTATATAAATACATCTATGTAGAGTCAGTCAACAGCACCAATGAGTCACAAACACAGAGGGCACACACTAAAACAGCATCAGAGGAACATGGAAACTACAGCTCAGGGCAAACTAAAAATATGGTCCAATACAGATTTTTGGAGTCAAATGATGCTTTGCAGTGGCATTACGCCGAGGATGTTCTACAAATAATGTCTCAAACGTCCCCCTGGCTTGAAAGTCCTGGCTCGAGCGTCCCATTCTCCCTCCGGGTGTCCCCTTCTTGGGCCATACACGGGGAAACTGTAGTGGGGACGTTCTCACCGGCCTTTAGTATGTGATGTATTGAGTTAGAAAACCAGCATTCTATATCATAATAAAATGAAATATGAATGTAGTGAGACCAATTGTAGGGTCCTGTTTATGTCATTTTACTGATCTTCCCGAACTGAGGCAGTGTGCCTCACTGGTGGACTATTCTGAGGAATAATTTGACACACTGTATTTACTCTATTTATGTGTGTTTAAGACAACAAATTTTTGCATGTTTTGTTTTTATTTATGAATAAATGTGTTGAGATATACTGTAACTTGCGTGTGCAATTAATACAGTACATATAATGATTTTTTTTTTTCTATATGTATATAGATTAAGTAATTTAGTTTAATAAAGGGTACAATTCAGGGGAACTTTCCAGCTGATTTCCGTGTTCTACGTGTATGTGTATGATCGAATGTTCAGAAGTTACCATTGTGACACAACGCACACAAAAAAGTTTTAGGATCGTCTGAAAACAAAAAATACAAAATGGATTTAAATAGCACATTTTCAGGAGTGTGTGATCACTACGATTGTTCACAGTCCCGTTTAGGAGTTTGATTTTCAACAAAAAAGGTGAGAGCAACTAACTGAAAAACTGTTGGCAAATGCTACCTAGACTGTGAGTAATATTATTTAAGGGACACTTGTTTAACAGCACAAATTGGCTCACCTACAGTACTGTGGTTCCAATTAAACTAGCTCTAAAAGCTCAGATTAAAGTAACAAGCCTCAGATAGAGCAGTGCTTACAGTTAGCATCACATCCCAGGAATGTTGGTGACATCAGCTGCAAAGTATCAATACTGACAACTATTATTAGTCCTGCTGCCGTAGTCCATAAACAATATTAACTGATAGAAACACCCATGAATTTAAAGAGCTTACGTAAGTTATACTCACAAATTAACATCACTTTTGTAAAAAAAAATTATAACAAAGCGTATTTATTTGGGCTACAGTTCATTTGTTCCATGGCTGTGTAATAACAATGGGACAAGACTGTGCACACATGAGAAAAATGATCTTGTGAGGTTTCATTTTGCATGAGTTTACATTTGGATTGTCTAAAAAAAAAAAAAAAAAAAGAGTTACTTATTTTGCTTCTGAGTTACACAAGCTGTAATTCCAAAAAGCAGAGCTACAGTCACAGCAAAAATATTAAATAAAGCAGCCCACGTAAAAAGAGTGTGAACTCAACAGTGCGATTAATTTCCGTATTTATTAAAAACATCCAAATCTCATCTTGTCTCATTATCTCATTCGTTGTGGAAATTGTGTCTGGGCCCACCCGCAACCATATTTTTAGACTAATTGCTCGTCTATTTCAATTTTGACTCATTTGTCTGTTCAAAAAGAGACATCTGGTGCACAAGGACATAGAGGCACAGACTGGGGCCAAACATCAGTGCCAAATATCCGCTCAATCCCTGATATCTGACCAGTACCAATATCCGTGATAAACCCTTTGACATCACTGATATTAGAATTGATATATCACCCAACACAAGGTCAATATCAATATCAAGCTGCACCGATTACTAGCCTGATTCATCAGCCAGTTTCACTTCATGAAAACCGTCTGACCTCGCAGCATTAGGATTCGTTCACTCAGCGGTAGTCGGGTACTTTTTTATTTAACAAGTCGCTGCTATTTTGTTGTGACATATGTAATGCGTCAAATCCCGTAGGAAGAAGGGCAATAACGTCATTCCCCTTGATAAAATTCACCAAATATTCTCATCATTCCAGCTTTAAATCCTCGATCTCTTGAGACATGCTATACTCAATGAAAACAAAAACATATTTAATTAGTTTCAGTTTTGTTTTAGGTTTTTTTTGCTCAGTCACTGCCCCTTCAGAGCGCTATCACAACACACTCAGCGTGCATCCTGCAAATGAAACACATCATGTCAGATTTGTGAAGTTGTAGTGTAATGTTTTGTGTCATTCTTTTGTATATTTATGGAGACTTGACGTGTGAGAGCGTGGGTGGTTTAGGCTTGTGGGTGGAGCATTGGACGGAATCTTACAGCTAGTAAGGAGGGAATAAGGGCCCAGGAGAGATTGCAAAACTACTCAAACATGCATGGATGACATCTCCAAACCTCCTCAGGCATGTTTTTGATGAAGGAACAACATGGTAGAAAGCTTGAAAGAATAGATTTTCGCATAATAACCCCTTTTTAAATTACCACTCACACAACAGCTAAAAAAAATCAAATATAAAACTTGCTATGCACACGCTTACAATTCTATGTTTGTTCGCATGTTTTTATTGTCAAATGGAAAGGAATCTCTATATATCATTATAAAGCATAGTTTTGTATTAAAAGGGAAAAGACGATAAAACTACAAAATAAATGAGGATTAAAAGAACACGGGAGGTTTGGTCACAAACTTTGGGTCTTTGAAATGTGGCTTCGTGAGCAAACTTCTAAAACACAGCACTAAAATGGCCCCAAATACCAGCTTATAAATATATAATGTACTTTCAAAACACTCTGTGCCATTACTGTGAATAATAAAGAATAAGAAGCCAATGAAAACACCACCAATGAAGCAAAAAGGACTGAATAGCTGTGGTTTCGCTCACATACATATTTTTACACTTGACTGTCAGACATCTCAAATATTTGCGGAGAACAAACTACGTCACACAGGAAGTGTGCTTGACAAAGATGTTGACACATTTATGGTTAAGTTAAACTTTCAGGCACCAATTATCACCTGCAGAAACTAGTTACAAATGATCAGTTTGGCAGATTTACAATGAGTTTAGAGCAACACGTTCAGCTAGCTTCAGCACAACAGTAAAGTGTGTTTAACATTGAGTCTAGTTTTATTTAGCGCATGTACAAGTGCACTCACAATGTTCAACAACAGTTCTGTATTCAAATCAGTAAAAAATATTAAATTAGAAGTTTCCATCAAGATTCAGCTCAAAGTGCACATTTTAAACAAGTCTATTAGAGTTACATTTAGGAGGACACTAGAACATGGATTGCTGAAATAGTACAAGAATTAATGATGTACCAATCCAGCTTTTTCAGCTCCGTACTTTGACTATCTGCCAATATCCGGGCAGCAATAGAATAAAAAGCAGAGGGAACTACCTAGACCATGATCTTTTGCTTCGTTTCAGTGCACATTACATGAAGAAATAACTATTATTAAGCACTTTTCAATGTTAAATCTTTGGATTAAGATATGAAAAAAAGTGTATTTTCCCTCTGCTATAAAATATTGGATTATCAGATGTTAGTATTGTTACATCCCTATTATCTAAGTGTAAGAACAGGAAATGGCTTTTATTTATTTAAGACACAGTAAATTTATTACACAAGAGATCCAGTTGTGTTCGGTAACGGTTATTTATCCTTCAAATAACCACTGAACAACCGATTTCAGCTCCAGCAAATTTTTCAGTATCAGTATTGGTACATCTTGGAATCACATGCATTTAAGTGACGTTTTTAGCAAATACTTTAGAGATGTAAAAAAACATGAACAGATTTTAAAGAGATCTGATAATGTTTAATTCAAGTGATAAATTATTTAATTCATACAATTTGCTACTTTGTTCTGATTCTGAATTTGTAATGAAACATGCCCAACCCTATTGACCACTCTAAATATTTTAGTGCTGTTGTCCTCTCCGGATGCAAAGTCACCATTGTAAAAGGTACTTTGTTTATTCTTAGGCATTACTCAGCCCAATGTGTCGCCTCCAAGTCTTTAAAAAGCTAATTAGATTTAATGCACCACGCAGAGGGCCTCATGAGAGAAGTCAAGTCCATGTCTTCTGGATCAGTGAGCACTCCACACGAACATGTCTAACAGGCAACATCCTTACATAACATCAACATATAGGCTCTGAACAGTACGTTAATCGGACAAGAGGCTAAATGACTTGGTACTTACTGAATTAAAGATTCACTATGTAGCTTCTCTGATGGGAATACACTACCTGCTAGTCTCCATGGAGAATATATTACATTATTAGTTTGTCTGGGATGTTCCACAACATGGCATTGCGTGCATTCTTGCTCACTTCTCCATAGATCTGACTTATAACTATCAGCAGATGGTAAATCCACCACAACAAAAGTTTTACAGTGCGCCTTTAACTGGGAAAATAGTACTTTTCTTTGTATTTTTAACATCATCAGCAAAATATTTTAACCAAATACTGAACATAATCAACTCATGTCAGGTGTCATGTGATGAATACCAGCCCGAGCGTCCCCCTGGCTTTAAAGTCCTTATGTTGCTTATGCTCAACATGAACAAATATAGTAACTTAGTTCATAGAGGGTACAAATCAGGGGGACTTTGCAGCTTGGGGACCTTTCCAGCTGATTCCCATTTTGGCCTAATAGCAGTAAAGGTAGTATGCAGGTAGTAGGAGCAATGATGTTAGTAGTATTTCTACTAGTAGTAACGAATAAATGACAGTCACAATGTTTGAATTTAAAAGATCATTTTAAAAGTATCTGGGTGGTACTGATACATATACTTACAACAATGCCAAAATGGATATTAAGTGGTGCTTTAAAATCTGTTATACTAGTACTAACAGCAGTAGTAAAAGCAGTAGCCATAGTACAAGTAGTAATATGAACATTTTTGCCTTGATTGTAAAGTGGGTATGGCCTTTTGAGTTCAGTGATTGTGATAATGCTACTGCTGCTACGAGTACTAATTGTGTGGTGGTGAAGTAGTAGTAGTAGTGGTAAAGTTGTAGTAGTAGTAGTAGCAGTACGTGTTTTGACAACTATTTCACCTCTCCTAATCAATACTTGGAAACAATAATAGCCCATTCTCATTGATTCCAGTGTCCCACAAAAGCTGTAGTTTTTCCATCGAGTTTACATTGACAACATTCCCTTATCAATGGCTGCAGATAATTACCTCTGCAGCTCCACAAACACCACCAAACCATGTCATGTTTGTCGAATGCACTCTCACTTAGCTCACAAAGTTCAGCAGGAAGTGGCATCACCGGCAAACTACAGCTGCCAACCATCACACGTTTTCATTCCACTGGCTGGTTACACGGCATTCTCAGCATTTTTAGCCTTAATCAATCCCCTAATTTGGTATTCTAAAAGGAGGCGTTTGAAAAACACAGAGTCGGCAATAAAAGGGACAACTTGTACCCCAAATTTGGAACCTGTCCGGATTTTAAGAAGTGCTGCTTGTGCACTATAGCGAGACTGTATGGTCGAGAGGAGCGGCCAAAATCTGTTCTTTAAGCGTAACAGTAATTCATCAGTTTGAAGTAAAGAGTCTGCATCCAATTTATAGCAAATGGTCAAACTCTTACCGTAGATAGTAGCCAAAAATACTTCTAAAGAGTGAAATGAGTACTCAAGAAAAAGCTGAAATTCTTTGTAGCTTTGCCTTAAAAAAATAGCAATATTAAACGTATTACTTATTGTTTATTACTATAGAGATATTATTGCTTTGCCTGAATGTTTCAGAACATGGCATTAAACTTCTCAATCTCCATGGAGACAAGCAGGTGACAACATCAGCGATTAACTATCCAAATAAATGCAGGATAGATAAATATTCCCCATTCACAAAAGCACATAGTGGTCAATCAGCTAGAAATGTTCCACGGTCCAGCTTTAAAGGGACAATTCGGAATTTTGGACATAGGACCTCATTTCCTAGTGATCCAGAGTGTTGGAGACGTGTGGAGAGACTTAATTTGAAAATTCCATCCAGTCCTTGTATTTGCAGAGGTCGATGGTGATAGGATAGTGCATGTCAATGGCCATAGTTATCCTGCCACTAAAAACAGTCTCACCCACTCCACAAAACACCCGAAGCAAATCTATTATTACACCAGACTGTCGATGTAAATGTCTGTGTCGATAGAATAATGTTTGAATTAAAACTAACCTTGCATCTCATGAATAGTCAGATGTTGAGGGACTATTTTCTCATATATCAGTCCGCGGCTGCCAAGCTTTCTAGCAGGAAGTACCACTCGCTGCTGCTGCTCAGACATAAATCCTTCAAATGCAAGATTGGTTTTACTTCTAAAATTATTCTATAGACACAGACATTCACATCGACAGTCTGGTGTAATAATAGATTAGCGACGTCTGCAAATACAAGGACTGGATGGAATATTTTAAAAAGTATCTCCACACATCTCCAACACTCGGAAAGTAGGAAACGAGGTCCTATTTCCAAAATTCCAAACTGTCCCTTTAATTTATCCTCCTATGGTTTTGGTACACTTTAGAAATAAATAAATATAGGGTTTTTTATTACGATTGCTTAAAATCCAGAGCAACCGATGGCCAATAATCTTTGCCAATACTTTTGAGCCAATATATAAGGTAAATTTTGATAATTACTCTCAAATTATGTAATTTGAATTTACTACAAACACATCCACATTCTTTATTTACCACAATTCCAAATCTCATTCCATTAAAGTGTTAAAATTAAGCCTTGTGGGTAATCCTTTCAAAGCAGATCAGCCAAAACAAAGTATCGGCCTGTGCTGGAGATTAAAGTCCGACAACTGATACTCCAAAAAGTGCAAATATCATCCCTATATATCGGCATATCTCTAGTACATTTCTCAACTTGTTTGTTAACTCAATTGCAATAAACCTAACAAGTGTAATCTGATTTTATCCATACAACCCAGCACCACTCAGTGTTTAATTCACCAAGATCCTTCACAGCTTCTGCCATGAAGTAATCACCATTTCTAAATCCTTAAATCCTTAACTTCTACTGCATAGAGCCTAGAAATTAGTATCCACCCACAAGCAGTGTAATAGCTAGGCCTGTCACAGTTACAAAGTTTCAAGCTTGATATATTGCTGAAGAAAATATAGACGATAAACGAAAATACTGAAATTGATTTATGATACTGTCAAAAGAACAGGTTTAAGAACAAGTTTAAACCATAAAATGTAAAATACAGCTAAAAAAAAACACTAATTGCAATTAAAAAACAGCAGAAGTAGTAAAAGAAGAACAGAAAAATTACAAAAGTTCCCCACTAGTACAAAGAAAAAGTGCCAATGATAAATACTGACCCTCAAAAATGATTGTTCCATCCAACATACATTGAATTATCATCAAAACTGTAATTATGACTAAGAATAGCCATCCGTGAGATTGGCCAATTCCTAATAACAAGTATAACAGTATTTATGCTAAAAGTTTGACACTGCACACCATATGAGCCTATAGCATCTTGACAGTTTATGGTTTTCCTGTATTACATCACTCCCACCTGTCTAAACACGGGGATATTACAGTGTCTTGCAGGATTCGGTCCTTATTACCTGCTTCATACTTGTGTTTTTGCAATCAACTTGTATTGCACCAACTTAGAAACGCCTATCCATTAAAAACCCAAGCGCATAGGCACACATAGAGACATAACAAGAATTTTAAGTCTATTTATTATTAGGTTATAGCTAGTTTTGTGAAAAGGAGGGTACATAGCGCACTGCTCTTTGTAGGTTTGCTCAAATATGCTGTGGTGACCTGAAATGTCCCCAATCTATAGGTAAAACAAACTCCTTTCGTACGCAGTAGTAGTAGTAGTAGTAGTAGTAGCAGTAGTAGTAGATTAGGAGTAGCAGCAGAACATCTTAATAAGTAGGCTAAATCTTATAGTAGCAGCAATAGTAGGCTACTCCTGAAGTCAACAGTAAACAGTTTAGTGTGCCATACGCTGCGCCCATATGTCCACCGGTGCCTCGCCTGCGTAAAACGGAGATTTACGCAGACAAGCGCACGAAAATACGAAATAATACGCAGCTATGACAAGGATTTGCTTAAAGTTTTACGATAAATCACAGAATTTTCCTCTAGCTCGGGCTGACTCCACATTTCCAACCCCACATTGCCGAGCTACAAACCCACATCGGCTGCGCTACGCCGAAACACATTTACGAATGAAAACCCAGCGAGTCCGAAAGCGTTTGCGTCGGTTGTGAAGTCTGCGAAGGAAAACGCGAGAGAGGCATGCGGGTTTGAACGTACCGAAAACACGTCTACGTCCGTGGCAGCCATGGTGCGGTGTGCGGCGGTCGGTGTGGGACTGGGGCGAAAGGGGAGCAGCCCTCGTCTCTCTCTGCGCGGGCCTAAACTACAGCAGCCGCCCGAGCAGAGCCGTGGAGGTGTGGAGAGGAGGAAGAGACGGAGAGAGGCGCGGAGCAGAGAGGGGGGACGGGCCCAGATGGTGCAGTGCGCCGGCGCTGGTGTTTCGTTTAGGCACGCCTCTTCCGGAAGAGAATGGAGCAGGTCGATTTTAATAGAGCCATCGTGGACTTTAGAGGATTTTTAATGAACTATGACAATGTGTGCATTGTCTTTTTTGCACTTTTTCCCTTGCAGATAAACAAGCCAGCGCCCAAAGTAATTCTGGGCCACGCACGGCAGCATCATGGCATGGGAAGTGTTTACAGCAGTGTTTCCCAAACGGTTTTTTTTTTTTTTTTTGGGACCCATATTTTAAAAGTCTCAAACCTTCACGACCCAAGTCAACAGACATTAAATCACAAAATAAATTTGGATTTGACCATTATTGAACATCAGTGAGGATATTTTATTGTTGACTGACTGAACAATTTGTATTACTCAAGTTTTAAACAATGAAAAACAGTCATTGAAGCAGCAATACAAGGATCCATAAGTCGCCTATTTGGACATTAAATGTAGCCCATTTCTTTTTCTTTTCAACATTCAATTGAACCAGTAATAGTGGAACAAAATAGTCACTCGCTCTCTCATGTGTCAGAACTGTATACTGCAGGCCTACATGCAGATCGTGTCAAGGCGACCCAAAAAAAATCTGTTCTGACCCACCTGAAGCTTGCAACCGAGTCTTTGGGAAACAGTGGTTTAGAGCACACGTTATCCACTAGCCACTAACCTGTTCAATTGGGTCAGCTCTAATCCCTACTTTTGCCTACTGTTGTTGTGCTCATAGGCATGATACTTGACACTCCTTGGTATGAATGTGGTGTAAAAGTGATTGGTGTTCTTTGGGGGCAATAGCATTTTTATTTTTAGTTTTTTATAGCAGTTAGTTTCTACCCACAGCTGTGACTGCAGTAGTACCATTCCACCCACCACCAGTATGGAATTAATAATGCACTGAATAATTAAAAGACAATATAAACCCAGGACTTATTCTCAATTAGCATTTTAATTCACTAAACATACCAGTCTAAAATGCAAACTTTTTACATAGAACTACCACCTTCAAACACAGGATGACACTAGGTGGACACTGGGGGAAAGTGTCTTGCCCAAGGACACAATGTAATTAATCCTCTGAGGACCACTCAACTAAACAACATTTATGCAGGGAGCGGGATTTGAACCACCAGTCTCTGAATCAGAGGACTCTACCAACATAGCTACTTTTGTCTTTAAGCCTATTTATTGCTAGCCAGGCTGGTTCCACCTGGTGCCTCCTCTCATTTTTCTCCAGCGACTAGGTCAGGAATTGGTTTACACTAGACTGTTTGCTAAAACCCCTGAAGTGCAAATTCTGGCACCAGCCAATCAGTGAAGAGTCATACGTGCTGTGTTGGCAGCGATTCCCCAGGTTGAGGATTTAAAGCCGGAGCAAAGAGAATGTTTGGTGAATTTTATCAAGGGGGAAAGACGTTATTGCCCTTCTTCCTACAGGATTTGGGGAAAGCTTAATATACCAGTTAATAGCGCATTACATACGTCACAACCAAATGGCAGCGATTGGTTAAATAAAAAAAGTACTCGTCTACTGCTGAGCGAATAAATTCTAACGCTGCGAGGTCAGACCGTTTCTACGAACTGTCTTGTCTTGTCTTGTCTATGTCTTCTCCCTGCCCAGTGCTGCTACATCATTTAAATGCATGCAACATGAAGGTCATTTCTGCAAATATTTGCTGTCATAAAATTTTGTGGTTCAAAATTCATATAATCCCTTGCTCTTAAATACATTTTGATTGAGAAAACGGTACATTATTTTATTAGTTATTTCATGTTTTGGGTAGATTCACAACCTAGACCTCTATTCCATGGACATAAACTCTGTTATTCTCTACTGTACTTAACTATCTTGCCTCAGCATTCACTCTTTGTTGAGCACCAATACGTTTCAATATGGCCACATCAGAGGAACTCCCTTTGAGCTCAGGAATGCCGCTGCTCACGTTACAAGCCAGGACAGGAGCGACGACACGGACCAGGCGAGAGAAAACTGTGTCACCAACATCCCTGTGTGCATACTGCATACTATTACTTTACTGTGCATTCATTTTTCATTATGACGACGAGGGCAGAGTCAGTGTCACAATGGAAATCAGAGCACCAATCAGACACAGAGCAGCTGCATTATTCAGTAGTTACGGGACTGTGAAAACTGAAGAGGTCCATTCAGAAAAAAAACACATGTGAGCAAAATTAGATCAGTTAATATCAATATTATAAGGCAGCTCAAGTTAAAGTCAAGTCTACCTGTAGGCATAAGATTTCATGAAAAAGTTTGAACCAAAATGTGCTTTTTAACATAGTCCTAATGTAGGCATTTGTTATAAAGTGTATCTCTGGGCATTGTAGGGCTCCTGGGCCACATACAGCCCTTTGGTTGACTCTGACTGGCCCGTTTAAGTTAATTTGGAATTACAAAATAAACATATTTTATAATTTTATTTTGAAGAAATTTTTTTATGAGATTTTTGTAAGGCAACCTCACTTTTTCATTGCTTAGTCATAACATAAACTCTTGCCAGTCTTACCAGCTCATCAAAACAATGATATTTACTGTTTTTTATAAAGAAATACAGTTAATATTATCCAGAACTGAGTTAAGCATTTTGGCTTGGCCCTCCACAATATTTTCTGTTTCTCATGCGGTCCCATGGAAGAAATAATTGCTCACCCCTGCTTTAGTTGGCTTACAAAAGTGCATATCTTCTAACATTTTAAACCAGGAAAATCCCATTAAAGATGCACTGCGCAACTTTTCTATTGTTGGGTCCGCTACTTACTTGTCCCCATGGACATGTTATTGGGGAATAAAATAATGGCCTCATCAGCTTGGCAAAGCCTGATCCTGTCAGATCTCAGAAGCTAAGCAGGGCTGGGCCTGGTTAGTACTTGGATGAGAGACCACTGGGAAAATCAGGTGCCACAGGGGGGCGCCAGGCATAAAAATTGTTGTTGTGTCCTTAGGCAAGACACTTCACCCACATTGCCTAGTATGAAAGTGGTGTGTGAGTGATGATGGTGGTCGAAGGGACTGATGGTACTGATTGGCATGGCAGCCGCGCTTCCCTTAGTCTGTCCCAGGGCAGCTGTGGCTACAATAGTAGCTTACCATCACCGAGTATGGAGTGAATGAATAATGCTGAATAATGCTCTGTAAAGTGTCTTTGTGACAAATGTCTATGAAAAGTGCTATATAAATAAAGACTTAATTTTCCTGGAATGTTCCATGGTATGACATTAAACATACCCATCTAGCATTTATTCATTACGGGTGTTTCTACTGCTCAAAAATACAACAACTTCTTTTGTAAATAGGAGCAACTCTCCACAGATCTGACTTGTAATTTCGCATAGTGCTGTAACCTGCTAGTGATAGGTTTAATCTATACTGTGGAACATTCTAGTTAAAGCAATAACATTTCCATAGAGACAAGCAGATGACAGACCCTCCACTAGAAATGTTACGCAGTGTGCCTTTAAGAACCGTGTTTTAATTAGGCTACTGTATGGCATTGTATTCATATAACTACTGCATTAAAGCAAATACTTGGGCTATTATGTTGAATATTAAGGAGTAATACAGATTTATTGGTCCACTGGTGCTGGTTACATTAAAAATACATATACATGTCAGAGGCCCCTGCATTATTAAAGGGGTGAGTGATGGGCTATTGATATAGAATGTGTCAACAACCGCACCAACAGGATGTCAATGCGATTATTATTACGTAATCCACAATGAACATGCCACTGTCCTATATAAATAATGAGGCGTGCCTGGTCTGCTGCTTTGTTCAATAGAGAATACAAAATTTGCATGTCACCTCTCACCTGCCAACACAAATGAAATGCTGCATGCGTTGAAGAATAAATAAGAAAAAAATAGACTGACAATATGAATGATCGCCCTGTTTGGTCACAAATTCTTATTTATATTTCCAACATATGTCTGTGTATAATTTTAAATGGACAAGAATAGAAGGGCCTATGTTTGGTATTGATTGTTGGTCAACTGGACAAAAGTCTGAAGTGAATAGGTTGCGTCAGCTGACAGCAGTGGTAAAAGTATAGATACCAAAGCACAAAAAGATACTCAAGTAAAAGTATCACATGAAAAAAATCTACTACTACAGAAAAGAAATGCATGTGAGTAAAATTAGATCTGTCAATATCAATATTATAAGGCTGCTCGAATCAAATCTACCTGTAGGCATAAGACTTCATGAAACGTTTGAACCAAAATGTGCTTTTTAACATAGGCTTAATTGAATAATAAACATTTGTAATAAAGTGCATCTCTAGTTGGACTACAGAAGTGCATATTTTAACATTTCAAACCAGAAAAATCACATTAAAGGTCCACTGTGTAACTTTTCTGGTGTCTCCATGGAGATATTTTTGTTTTGTCTTGATTATTCTACAATATGGAATTAAACTTTTGGTAGATCTATGGAAAAGCAAGCCTGCACATGGTAAGAATTTATGTTTTTAATGTATTTTTGAGCTACAAAACACCTGTAATTAAACAAATATAAGGGAGATATGTTTAATGCCTTAATGTGGAACATTCCAGTGGAAGATCTAACATCTCCATAGAGACAAGCATGTAGCAGACCGTCCACCTTAGAAGTTACATAGTTCACCTATAAATAAAAGTAGTAAAGTACATGTTTAAAATTGTAAAAAGAGTAAAAAATGCAAGTATTTTGAGCATATTTTGAGATCTACTGGTAATGAAGCTGTAAATGTAATGATTTTAATAAAGGTTTGTGTTGAATTTTGTTCAACTGAAGCAAATGAAGTCATATTTTTTTCTAGCTGGTTTTATGTGTGTGTTTTGTTTAAAATAAACCCTTCACCTTTTCAGCAATTCTCAAACATTACTGCAAATGTAGTAAAGAAAGTAAAGTACAGATACCTAAAATTTTAACTTAAGTATGGTATTGTATTACATTTACTTTGTTACATTCCGCCACTGGTTGACAGAATAGAATTTTCTTTTGCTCTGAATCCTACCTAGACAACTGAGGGATTATACAGAAATGATGAGTAATGACATACAGCCTACACACACGTTTGTTTTCTCTGGTTTCCCACAACTGTTCCCACACTATAGGCCGATTTGTTAAAGGGCCTATTTACTGTTATAATGTTATGTGGTCTTGTGATGTCATGTGGTAATACAAGAAGTGCTCCACTGTGTTTTTAAACTCCATACACCTTCACTAGAATCATCTAGATAAATTTCAGCCCTGGAATTGCCAATGTCTACTGAACTAAAGGTAAAAGGTTGCTGTTGACTTGAAAACAACCACTACATGACATCACAAGGTGGACCAGAGCATTTTGAGCTTTAGAGATGTAGATAGACTAATCATAAACGGTTACTCTCATGCATAAATGAAACAAAACACAAATCCAGACATGTTTTTGATGAGGTAACAGCATTGTAACACATCTTAAAGCTCACAAGAGTCAACTTTTTTAAACTTTTTTGTCAACTTTTTGGGCCTTTAAATTAGATTTTAATACAGGCACTCGTTACAATTAAATAGGTTTAGTGTTAATTTACATCTAGTCTACAAGCTTGAGTTATGGCCATGTAGACTATACAGGCTCAGTGCAATGAGAATATGTCTCTTAATTTGTGCCCAACAGAAATATAGGAAAAGGGTAAATCTACTAAACAAATGATTGAACTATTTATTCTGTGTTGACTTGGGACATAAGCAAATGAGGGTCCGTTGTCGTTGTTATAGTTTGCATATATTATTCAAATACTATGTTAATGTCCTATCCACGTGTGCATTTCCCCAGGTAGTGCCTCCCTCAGGTGGAGAAGAGGAGGAGAGAGGCTGACTGGCCACAGGTGAGCGCCGCTACCGTCCCCAGACAGTAACGCACCGGACGGGGATAAAGAACTCCAACACCCGGGGGAATACGCGCCGCTGCTCGGATTAAAATTACGCATTTCACCGCTGGCGCTTGCTGGAGACTTCTGCCATGGCTCTAACACAGCAATCCGTGCTGTCTTTCCTGATCGAAGAGGGGGGCAAGGTGAAGAAAACCGAGCTGGTGCAAAGGTTCAAAGGTTTCTTAGACTGCGACGATCCCGAGGAGAGGGAGCGTAACCGGGAGTTGTTTAAAAATTTTGTCAACAACGTCGCCGTGGTTAAAGAAATAGACGGTGCGCGTTTCGTGGTGGTCAGGAAGAAATACGAGCCGTTAGTGGAGAGTTACCAAAAGCAGGAGAGAGCTGGGTTCGCGGGAGAAGACGTGGATGCCGTGCGTAAAGGTGAGCTGCAGCGCCCACCTGTGCAAAGCGAGGAAGAGAGCAATGGCGATGGATTAGGCCCAGAAGAACATACTAATAATCATAATGAAAGTTGTGAAAATGACTCTGAAACCTTTAACCCAATTCAGATGGCTTTACAGAGGTGCAAATATGACTTAAAACCGAAAAGGAGTATGAATTTTGACATCCAAAACGCAGAGACAAATCAGTCTAGTAGTGCGCAAAGCAAGCCTTACGCATTACCTTTGAGGATGCCACCCACCAAAATAGAAATACACAAGCTAAAATCAGCTTATGAGTCTAATAGTCTGAAAATTGAGCCATCCAGGGACCAGAAGTTAACCAGGCCCGCTCCAATGGGTTCACCAAATTTGAAAAGGTACGCAAAAAACACCAAAATATCTACTGAGATGAAAGAAACCCGTGTTCCGTCTATGGTGCCACTGGATCAAATCGAACACGAGTGGCTGGTGAAATGCGCATCCGGGCACTGGAGTCAAGTCTACGGGCTGCTGCTGAGTGACAGCCAGCTTGCAGAGAAGAAAGACTTTATTTCTGGGTTCACCGCTTTGCACTGGGCCGCTAAGTTTGGGAAGAGCGATATACTGGAGAAGATTTTCGAAGTCTCTAAGCAGGGAGGGGTGGACGTGGATGTGAACGCGAAGACGCACGGGGGATACACGCCGTTGCACATCGCAGCCCTGCACGATCAAGAGTACATTCTGGGGATGTTGGTAGGCGAGTACGGAGCCGATCCCAAAATACGGGATAACTGTGGGAAGAGAGCGTACCACTATTTGCATAAAGGCGTGTCTCAGACTATCAGGGAGATGCTCGGACAGCCCAAATTCACCAGTAAGGAGGTGTATAAAGTGAACCACCAGAAAGAAGAGCCAGAAGTTTTTCCGGATCTACCCAAAGGTCTACACTCGATAAGTAAACTGTTTCAGCCGAATTTGAGTGGACACAGGAAGAAGTCAAAGCAAAGGCCCACTCTGTACTCTCTCCACGATGAACCGGAGTTGGAGGAGCGTGAGGAGGGCAGTGCAGGGGGCAAACATAGACTACTGTCAGATGTCTTTATGTGAAAATGTAAAAATAAGAAGATGTAAGCTGTAAATCATTATCTGTCTGGACACTGACTGACTTGTAGGTGTTGCAATTCCTGGACTCTGTTTGGTACGTTCAAAAGACAATAACAGACTTGCATGAAGAATTACAACTAACAGACGCGGCGCTACCATTAGGCAAAATTAGGTGGCCGCTTAGGGTCCCCGCACCTGGAGGGCCCCCCTAACAGTTGCATTTGTTGTTACCATTAATGGCTGAGGCCTCAGAGCAGTTTGTTTTTTTCCTCAATATGACATTAAATGAGAGTAGTCTATTTTATTTTTGACATCCAAAACGCAGAGATAAAAACAGGCTTGTAGTGTGCAAAGCAAGCCTTACACATTGCTTTTAAGGATATCACCCACCAAATTAGAAATAAACAAGCTAAAATCAGATTATGAGTCTAACAGTTCGAAACTTGAACCATCCAGGGACTAGAAGTTAACCAGGCCAGCTCCAATGGGTTCACCAATTTTGAAAAGATATGCAAAAAATATCTACCGAGATGAAAGAAAACCGTGTTCCATCATAATAGTATCTGATTGTCAAATCTGTTTTAACTGTCAAAGCGACCCTGATTTGAACATAATCATAGCATAATCATAATCATAATAAAATATAATTGTACTAGCAAAAAAATAAAACTACTTTCAGCTCTGGTTTTCTATTAGACTATCGAACTAATAAGACAAGTTTCCAATCCACCATAATTCAAATAGAGATATGCATGTCTCAAGAACAATGGGAAAAAACAGACAATAAATATTAAAAAAAATATACAAAACAAAACCAAACAATAAAACAGTGCATTACAATGAGGGCCCCAAACTCAAGTTCGCCTAGGACCTCCAAATTGTTAACTCCGCCACTGACAACAAAACATAAAATAATACGAAGAAAGTTATAGGTATCTTTAGTGTAATATGGGACATTTAAATCCAGATGACCTTCAATTCAAGTTGTACGCCTTGAGAACCTCTGTTTATAGGTACATTTACAAAAAAATAAGAGTAAAAATAGTTAAATTACAGGCCGATTTGTTTAAGTTTCACACAAGAAAATTCACAGACCTCACGGGGTCATGTAAAGGTCAACCAAGTCCTAAAGCCCGAATACTGTAGGTGTGGCTGATTGCTTGTCTGTGTACGTTTCAAAGTGTGGAGCTTGTGATTTGCTGTATTTGTCAATATGTCAACACAGGCTGAGATTACTGTCAGCATAAGATTTAGCTTCCATCAAACACTCTCAACTCAGCTGTGTGTTATTACTGGTATCGTAAACCTCAAATACACTGTTAAGTGAAATATCTTTTGTAAATCTGTAGCTTTATTCGTCAAGAAATAGTCAGTTTTAAAGGTGCATTGTGTAACGTTTCTGGTGCAGGGTCTGTTGGACATGTTATTGCTTTGTCTGGAATGTTTCACAGTATGGCATTAAACATTTCTATCTTCATGGAGATCAAACCAAGCCAAGGTCAAGGTTACAGGTCAGATCTGTGCAAAGGCGAACCCGCTCGCAGTCAGAATGTTTGTTTCTCTGGGTATTTTTGATCGATAAAACCACCTGTATTTAAACGTAAAGCAGAGCTGTTTAATGTCATACTGTGGAACATTCCAGGCAGAGCAATGACATATCCATAGCAACAAACAAGTGACGGACCCCAAGCCAAGAAAGTTACACAATGAATCTTTAAAGTAATACTTGTCTGCAGAAATGAAAATGTGTTTGAAATGAAAGACTTGACTGTGGTTGTACGTGATGATTTTGAGCTCTGTAATTATTTAAGCGTTTGTTATTATATCGCTGTGAAGTTGAATGATTCATTGTTGTAGCCTGCAGCACTTCGAGCAGTATGCAGGAGGCTCCTGTGTGTGCATTGTACATTGTGAACTGGTCTTGTTTTTAGACTTAACTGCTTGTACATTTGAATAACAATACCCCAGCTTTGTTACTCTACTGTAATGTTAGACCAGTGATTAAATTATAGGACTGAAAATAAAAATAATGACCACATCTTAACGCATAAAAGACTTGTTAGTTGCATTGTGTAACACTTTTGGCGGGGTTCTTGTCTCCATGGAAATGTTATTGCCTTTCCTAGAATGTTCCACGGTATCGTTAAATATTTACTGCATTTATTCAGTAACAGGTTACCCAAAAAATTAAATAAACATGCATACTTCCTTCTTCCTTCTTCCTTTACTAGCCAGGCTGGAGCCACCTAGTGCCTTCGCTCAATTTCATTTCTCTCCAGCAACTAGGTCAGGAATCAGAATATACCAGACCAGACATGTCAAACTTTGGCTCAGGGGCTAAATTTGGCCCGCAATATAATTATATTTGGCCCACGAGATCATACCAAATATGTATTAGAGATGGCCTGCCTGCTACAGATAGACTATAGAGACATTATTTATTTACAATTTTGGTATTACTATTATTAAAACTATTATTAAACATTTCTTTTAATGAGAAAAGGTTTAACATTACATATCTCCGAAGAAGAGAAAATATGCAGATGCTGAAATTTTTCAATAAATATTTAGTTTGGCCAGTGACTTAGTCCCGGTTTTTAGTTTTGGCCTTTGTGAATTTGAGTTTGACACCCCTGTACTAGACGGTTTGCAAGAACCCCCGGAAGTTGTAGACTAGACCGGCCAATCAGTGAAGAGCTGTGAAGCCATGACGTCAAACTCAAGCATCTGTCTGGGTCCCTTTTGTGGTACAGCTCAACAGTAAACAAAGCTGTCGAGATGGATGTAGATGAAGACAGACATTCTGTGTTGGAAATAACTCCCAAAATTGAGAATTTAAAGCCGGAACAAAGAGAATGTTTGGTGAATTTTATCAAGGGGAAAGATTTTATTGCCCTTCTTCCTATGGGATTTGGCACATCACATGCATCACGACCAAATAGCAGCGATTGGTTAAATAAAAAAGTACCCGCCTATCGTCAAGCGAACGAATCCTAATGCTGCGAGGTCAGTGAAACCGGCTGATGAATCAGGCTAGATTTTTACTGTCTTAAAACATGACAAACAGCTAATTTTAAACAGTTTGCAGTGGTCCAAAGTTATCCCTCAGTTGCCTTATGCATTCCGAACATCATTATTCACAGCAATGAGTTTATGAGTGCTTTTTCACCACTTTTTTGCCATGACAGTAAATCAACAAGAACAACAAGCATGCAGATGCCAGATTGTCACACAATAAAGTGCGCTGCGGGATCACTTCTGCACAATTCTGACCTGTAACTTATGAAATATATATAAGTTTAATAAGCCATCAAACTCCAGTCACAGGTAGCAGACGGGCCCTCCTCCAAGAAAGTCTCACAGTGCGTCTTCGGTGATCCATTTCAAACCCAGACTAAACCAGAAGAAAATTATTTGTCATTGAACAGCTCATATACCACTAAAGTGTGTAATTTAGTCTGGGCTTGCGTCGTCATGTGAGGATCTGTGATTCTAATTTCTGCACTAATCAGGACTGGACTTGTTTATCTCATCTTAAGACTCTCAAGCAGCTATTGTCTCCACTAAAGGATGTGAAATATGAGGAAGACATGTATTTGTGACGACTGCAACTCACGTTACTGATGTACAAGATAGACGTGAAAGAAGTACTCAGAAGAATACACAAGTAGAGTACAGCCCGTTTTAGTAACACACATAAAGAGGGTCTGTATTACGCTCTTTTCTGATTTGTTGTAATGGTGTTTCTTCATCACAAACAGACCTGGAGTTGTGTTTTTTGGTTTCATTCACACGTTTAACACACAGACCATGCATATTTAGGTTCTGCGTTCTTCTCTCAAACAGAAAACAGTCTGTTCCACCCTGTTCCACCTCATATCAGACCTGGAATTTGCAATGTCTACTGAACAAAAGGCAAAATGTCGCTGTTATCTTCTAAACATTACATACATTACATCATAAGGTGGAACGAGGATTTTGAGCTGTGGAAATGTTGACAGACTAACAATAAGGGATTACTCAAACATGTGTGAATGAGACAAAACACAACTGCAGCTATGTTCTCGATGATGTAACAAAAACAACATGACTTAAAGCTCACAAGAGTCCATTTTGTGTATATAAGATTTAATTAGTCTTAATAACACACAGACAGACCGTATGAGGAAAAAAGAATAAAAGAATGATTCAGGTTCAGTACTACCTTACCCCAACCCTTTAATTAAGTAGTTACTAAGTCTGAATCATTCTTAAAGGAGCTGTACCTGATTTAAAAATATGAAAAACACAACTAGTCCATTTTAAACAGTCTGCTAAAATGTCCCAATACAATAAAACACTCACTGTTGGGCAAGTTACTTTAAAACTGTAATGTATTATTTATGACTTATTACTGTCATTTTAAAGTAATTTGTTACATTACAATATTACTGTATTTAAAATATAAGGCATTGCACGACTATTGCAGCACTTTAAGTTACTCTCACCAAAATAACTGCGAAGATACTGAACTTTTGTGCCTTATATGGACAGAACCAGGACTAAACCAAAACTGAACCAGAGCTGAACCCGGACTGAACCAGGACTAAACCAGAACTGAACCGAGGACTAAACCAGGACTAAACTAGGTCTAACCCAGGTCTAAAGCAGGTCTAAACAAGGATTAAACTAGGACCAAACCAGGACTACTCTTGGACTAGAACTTGGAATCTAGGACCGCCCTTGAGAGAACCCCGAGTCCGTGGAACAGGGTGTCTGCAAGGCGTGATCGCCCGCGGTTACCTGGCGGTCTACGTGGGCTCGTCTTCAGCGTTTCACCACTGCTAATATTGTGGTGATTTTAGCGACTATGTATGAAGAAAAACCCACCACTTCAATCCAGGTTAAAAAAAGCATTGTAATACGCGTTACTGACATTTGTACCGAGTAAAATATGACTATTTTTTTTCCCTGTAATGCCTTACATTATTGCGTTACAGCAAAAAGCAATGCATTACAGTAATTCGTTACTTTTATAACGTGTTACTCCCAACACTGAAAACACTTTGTATTTCAAAGCAGACAGTTGACAGTGGTCTTATTTTGACCTCAAGAGCTGCTAGTACAATATATCTGTACTAGGGCAGATATATTTTGTACAAATAATCTACATGGGAAAAGAATGCTACCCTACAAACACAAAAGAGCTTAACTTGTCAGATTGTGAAACTGAGAAAAATCACTTCAAAGTTTCTGTTTTGTCCAGACAAAAGTATAACAGGTAGGGCTCCCAAAATTTGACAACTAGTTGCTATAATGAAGAAATATTTGTATGTGAAAAATATTGAGCTCAAAATTGACTTTTGGCCTTTCCTCTACTCTGCCTTTGTGTCATGAGCCAAAAATAAGTTTTCGTGCAAAGGCAAAAGGCAGAAACTGACATGATCATTATTTGTTTAATTTTCCCCAGACTTCCATTCATTATAAGAAAAACACCTCACCAAGTTCGAGTCATCATGGAGTTTGTTTGAAATGATGTAGAAGAGTTTGGCGACATTTACACAGTGAAACAGCTTGACACAAGTGACTTTGCAGTATAATGTGTACAGTATGAATAAATACACAAAATACTGCCACTTTAAAGATAATTGAATATAATTGAATACAAAGGTTTATTTACTTGAATGTGTTACGACCCTGTTCCAAGGCCACAACAAAAAGAAGAAGGCGAGAGGTTGGATTTGAAAATATATTTATGAACTAAATCACAAACAAAACATACACTGTTTCTGCCTTTTGCCTTTGCACCACTCCTTATTTTTGTCTCATGATACAAAGGCAGAGAACAGGAACAGACAAATAAGGGTCAAAGGTAAATTTTGAGCTCAATATATTTCACGATATATATTGACATGATAAAGGAGGTTTCAAATACAAACAAAATGACATGAACTCATTTTTGACCAAACATGATGTTACGGCGTTCTGCCTTCGTAGGCCAGTACACACTATTTGGTCATTATGAATTATATAAATTACTCTTTTTTCATGCTATATTAAGGCTGCAAATATATACTGTAGTTATTTTGCTACTCCTATAGGTTCTATATTGCACAAAGTTGGCTCTTACCATGTTACAATGCTGTTACCTCATCAAAACATGCCTGGAGTTGTGTTTTGTTTTGTTCACACCTGTTTGAGTAACTTTTTATTGTCAGTCTGTCTATCTTCAAAGCTCAAAATGTTCCGTTGTGATGTCTATTGTGATGTAGTTTTCAAGTTAACAGCTACCTTTTTATGTTTAGTTCAGTGGAGACTTGGAATTTCTAGAGCTAAAATGATCCAAATGATTCTAGTGAAAGTGTGTGGGGTTTAAGAACACAGTGGAGCACTTCCTGTATTACAGTTTTCAGTCTAAGGCTACGTTTATATGATAACGGTCTGAACAGAAGACACAAAAGCGGTGTTGCGTCTTCACTTTTTATTCCGCGTTTAGACAAACATTTTCGGGAGGAAATCTGCGTGCATACGGTGACGCAAAAGTGTGTGGAATTGGATTGGGTGCATGTCAGGCGGCTAGGTGGTGACGCTAGGTGGTGATGTAGTGATGTAAACGCGTACGCGACGTGAGCAGATCTGACTAGAGTTTTGCGTCTTGGGCAGTGTAGACGGAAACACTACAGCGCAGCATATTCAACTTTTCCATTCTGGAGGGTGGTTTCAGATTTTTGCGTTTTTAAGCCTCAAAACATCATCACTGTCTAAACAAAAAGTACATCCAATAAAATATTTTGTCGTTTTTACCTGCAAATGTTCTCATGTAAACAGGGCCTAAGAGGAAAACTCAGCCTAAAAAAGCAGGGTTTGTGCGTTAAATGTGTGTGAATGAAACAAAACACAACTCCAGGTATGTTTTTGATGAGGAAACAACACTAGAACTTTGCTCAGAAAGCAGCGTAATATGGACCCTTTAGTGTATTTATTGTCATCTTTTTTCAAGATGTGTGCACAATCCGTCAGTCGTTCAGGTAGAACCCATGGCAAAAGATGAAATTAAATTTGTGAACTGCACAAAAGTTTATTTGGTCGAATATTCATTTCTTCTTTCTTCTGGTTCTAGTTCAGTTCTGGTCAGACGCTGGACACTTCCTTATATCTGCCTGAAGGGAGGAGCTAACTACACTGAAACTACTCTGAAACTAACACCCTTGTTTACTGTTTCTTCATCTTTTTGTCACATCATTTCTTCATCCTTTTGTCACAACATAAGGTCAAACAATATATAGGGACAATATATTATTACGTTAGGTTATCAAAGTGTTTTTATTTGTTAAATTTCTTCCAAAAATATGTTGAACTGACTGAGTTAACATTCCTTCTATTAGTAGTCCATGCATAAATCTGGCCTATAGTGAACGCCTTCTTGCAACACACCATTTCATCAATTATTAACTTAGACACACCTCATTCAACTGTGTGAATCTGGCACTTCTCAGAACATTGAGGATTCTCTTTGTTTTGTAAATAAAGTTTTAATTAAAGACAGAGTGTAGAAAGCTGATGTCACTGGTGAAGACATATCCAGGTGTCCCATAAATCGTGAGCTCCCCTTGAAACGTGGCTGTGTCGGTCTGGTCCTGGCGTGTTGAGACAGCTGTGATTCAGCAAAATAAGCAGCTGACTGTCTGCAGAGTGTCCGGGCGGGTATGCAGCACATTGTTTGGACTTAAATCTCGGTCCATGAAGTAAAAATCTGGTCCTCATGATGTAATTATTAGATCATCATGGCTTAAAGGTGTATTGTGTAACTTTTCCGGTGAAGGATCTGTCAAATGCTTTTCTTCATGGAGAGGTTATGAGGTTATTTGTCTGGAATGTTTCACAGTATGGTATTGTTATATCTTTCTGTCTTCATGGAGACCAAACCAGACCAAGTTACAGGTCAGATCTGTGGAGAGGTGACCCCACTCGCAGTCAGTGTCTGTTTTTCTAGGTATTTTGAGCTATGAAACCAATTGTAATTGAATAAATATAAGGTAGAGCTGTTTAATGTCATACTGTGGAACATTCCAGGCAGAGCAAAGACATCTTCATAGAAACAACCATTTGACAGACCCTCCACCAGAAAAGTTACACTATTCACCTTTAAAGTTAAAGAGCCTGTGACAGGTTGACTACTCATTTTACTCAACACAATTAAGATCATTATAAGAAAAACATTCATACCTGTTTTCCAATTTGAATATTTTTTAGTAGTACTCAAAACTGGTCTTGGTCTCGTCTCGGAATCGAACGCCGTTGGACTCGGTCTCATCTCGGTCTTGATGGTGCTTGGTCTCGGTCTTGTCTCGGACTCAAGGTCTAACACTTGACGAGTGCAATCATATTTCATTACAGCTGATATATGCGCAGAGGCTGCTAAATATCACTGCAAAACGCTGGTTTTACCCATAATAATGTGACTCTAAATGTTATGAA
Organism: Boleophthalmus pectinirostris; assembly: GCF_026225935.1. Lineage (NCBI taxonomy): Eukaryota > Metazoa > Chordata > Actinopteri > Gobiiformes > Gobiidae > Boleophthalmus > Boleophthalmus pectinirostris. The sequence goes on along the minus strand of NW_026571018.1, from coordinate 31,782,338 downwards.
CTTGAAAAAACTTTATTAACTTTGAAACTGTTTTCAGTAAAGTGCCAGTGGAAGTGGGATTAAAGAAGGGGTTCTCAAACTGGGTGTGCAGGTCCAAAAAAGAGGTACCGAGTACTTAAGTGCAGTATAGTATGTATGGGCCATGTTCTCGGTCTTGTTTCGGTCTGGACCTTTAAAAGTCTTGGTCATGTCTCAGTCTCAACTCTCAGAAGTCTTGGTCTTGTTCTGGTCTCAGACTCTTGACTACAACACAAATTTTTTGGTTTAAAATCTTACTTCCTCAATGGAAAGTGTGACTTCACCTAGTGTTACCTAGCAAAACTCCTCTAATGTACACAGGAATTATAATCTGACAAACAGAAATATAAGAAAACAGTTCTTGTAGTTCTTGTCTGTACATTTTTCCAAACTTTTAGATATAATTCTCCCTAGTGTGATGTAATTTTCAACATATCTTGTCTGTGTAAAACTATAATTTAGTATTATCCCACCAACTTAAGTTAAAATAAGAGAATCATAAAAATCTGTCATAAGTGCTTTAAGATATGCGTTTTGGGTTTTGGTTAAGGTTAAGTGTAACTATTGTTTGGATCCGTCTCCAGGAAATGAATATAAATCAATAAAATGTGATGTCTCCAAGAAGAATAGAAACCCAACGTGTGTGAAAGAGAAAGAGAAAGATAGGGAAAAAGAAGGAGGAAAAAAGGGAGAGAGAGTGAGGCTGCACATTAGCTAAGTATATTCACTTTTGTATTCACAGCATATCGAAAACAGAGACTAAACCGTGATTCAATCCAGAATTTAAAGAGCCCATATTATGCTATTTTCTGATTTATGTCATAATTTTGTTTCCTCATCAAAAAACATACCTGGAGTTGTGTTTTGTTTGTTTTGTTTAACACACAAATCCTGCTTATTCTCTGGCGATGTCATGTGGTAAATTTTTAAACATCATACACTTTCACTGGAATTATTTGGATGATTTTGGCCCTGGAATCGACAATCTCTACTGAACTGAGGGTAAAAGGTTCAGTTCAAAAAGTTGTTAAAGGGATTTTGTAATACTTTGTAATGTTTGTTTACTATTGGGAAATTCGTCCTCTGCATTTGACCCATCCTTCAACAACCCATGAGTACCAAAACCAATACAGAACCCATTTCCATACAAGAAGAACAAAGAGGAATCCACTTTGCAAAACAAACCTCAAATATTTGACCCTCCTCCCCAGTGTGCAGTACACTCATCCATCTTTAGCTCTGTCCTTTGGGTGGTGCCTCCTCGTGTTAGCATCTCCCCTCTGCGATCCTAAATTATGTTTGATGTTTGGGCCCCCAGCCTTCATTACAGTCTCCTCCTCTGTCACCATGACGATTCTCTGAAGGGAATGGACTGGCAAAGGGTCAGCAAGTTCTAAAAAACATAACAAGGAAATACATACAGAAAAACATTGGTTGAAGGGCCCATATTATGCTATTTTTTGATGTATGTTATAATGTTGTGTCCTCATCAAAAAAAAAAAAGCTGGAGTTGTGTTTTGTTTCATTCACACATGTTTAACACACAAACTCAACCTTTTGTCCTCTTATATGAGCTCTTTAAATTATTGCACAAATCTAAAAGCCTTGGAAACTAAAGCACTATGGATAGATTATAATGATTCTTGTACAAATGATTAAAAGTTGTCATTGTTTAAATCATACACTGTTGTACACTGCCCATCTCTGGATTAATTACAAAAAAGCTTGTTTACAAAGACTGCAGGTGCCTACAGTGATGCTAAGATGTTTGTTACTGCATGAGTGAACACTCTGCCAGCTGCACTGAGAACTTTAATGTACTGTTTTGTTTGCAAACTGAACAAATCAGACAATCAAATAATAATGTTTGAGATTCAGTGCAATAAGATGTCAGTCCAATATGTGGAGACATTGGTGTGGCTGTCTTTTAAAAATGTAAATGTTTATTGTTTTGTAATGTCACTGTAATTCCAGGTATGTTTTCGATGAGGTAACGACATTCCAACACGACATAAAGCTCACAAGAGTCAATTTTTCATAATATAGGGCTGTTAAAGTCAAATGCGGGATTAAATGTTATATCCTCATAAAGTTCAAATGTAGCGTGGATGGACGGGGTGTTGTTCGTTTGAGAGCTTTTAAATGGCAGCTTCATCAGTGTTTTATATAGCAACATGCAAACAGAAGACTGTGGCTGGCTCAGGCTTTTTGTTTTCTCAAAATAGAAACAGCTCCTTGCCCGGTGTTTGCTTAGAGGGTGTTCACTATATTGTCTATAAATATAGTTTTGTAATACAGAGCAAGTAATGTTATCTTTAGTAAATGTATGCTGGCAGAGTGGTTAGCTTTTTACACAACAAGATTCTTAGGTTGGTTACATTTGGATAAGCCATACTCCTGCCCATGTTCCCTGATTAGTGCTTTTTTTTGGTCTTGATTTGTTAGTGACCTTGTAAAAATACATTCAATCTTACAAAAAAAAAGATTATTTGTACCAGATTTAAAGAGCTCATATTATGCTATTTTCTGATCTACAAACAAACCTGGAGTTGTATTTAGTTTCATTCACATATGTTTAAAACACAAACCCTTCATATTTAGGGTTCTTCTCTCAAACTGAAAACACTCCGTTCCACTTTGTGATGTCATATGTTAATACAGGAAGTGCGTCACTGTGTTTTCTCTCTAAACCTTCACTAGAATCATTTGGATAATTTCAGACCTGGAATTGCCAATCTCTACTGAATAAAAAGTAAAAAATAACTTGAAAACTACCACTTCATGACATCACAAAGTGGAACAGAGCATTTTGATCCTTGGAGATGTAAACAGACTAATAATAAAATGTTATTCAATCATGTCTGAATGTAACAAAACACAACTCCAGTATGTTTTTGATGAGGTAATAGCTTTATAACACGGCTTAAAGAACACAAGAGTCAGTTTTGCGTGATATAGAAGCTTTAACATACACCTTTCATTACAATTACATTACAAGACTGACTTTGTAACATTGCATTTTTCATTCACTCTTCACTCATGAAATTGTAGCCAGGAGTAGGAGTTTTAAAGAGGCAGTCCGGAATTTTGGACATAGGGCCTCATTTCCTAGTGAGCCAGAGTATTGGAGACATGTGGAGACACTTTTTTAAATATTCCATCCAGTCCTTGTATTTGCAGAGGTCGCTGGTGCTAGGCTAGTGCATGTCAATGGCCATAGTTAGCCTGCCACTAAAAACAGTCTTACCCACTCTGTCATGCCAGCTAGTGGGTGGGTGGGCTGTTTGAGTTCTGTCTTTCGCCACACTCGTCCAGCCAATGTAAGAGAATTTAAGTAATTTATCTTCAATGTACATCTCAGTTTAACATTGACACAAAAGCTATATTTACACCATGATCTTCCCTTGACATACCATTGGCATACCGCTATCTAAATTGTGACATATTGGTGTCTAACTGGTGTCTACTGGCCTTTATAGTCTCACAACATGTGCTTTATAAACCTCCTCCGGAAGCATAGTCAAAGGGGCTTGATCAGTCAAAGATCATACTATGTTCTCTTTTGAAATCATACTATGTTGACTTTTCAAGTCCCCCCGGGCCCGTATCATTGATGGTAAATAAACTTCTCCTGCGTAAGACGTCCAGTTGGTCTCCATCCTTTTACTTCCACCCTTTCTTGGACAAGCTGAAAACTTCGACAACAGCCACTAATACAGGTGTGTGTGTGTGTTGTAATATCAGACCTTCAAAACTATTGCTTAGTTTAGGGTGACCATATTTGCATTTATCAAAACCAGGGCACCATACGGGGGGTGGGAGGTTGGGTCTTGTCATCGACATTGACCTACTCTCACCTGGCAAGGCTTTTTAATGTTTGGTGGTGTCCTGGTGCTTTGAGGTCCCTGGCACCCCCACTGGATACTGAAACATACTGTATATGCTTGCATTGCACACTGTGACCATGGCCTCCCACTTGTCCCGACCGATGGAAAGCAGGGAATTTCTTGTGCAAGTTATCGTTAAATGCACATTTGCGCTTCAGCATGTTGCAGGCTGACCGACTGTGTCTGCTCGCTCCTTCTGATTCACTGAGAGCTACGAGAGCCGCTCAATTTAATGGCCCAATGAAAGATAATGAAAACCTGGATATTTGCATCACTTTATAAAAAAACAAAAACAAAAAATGGACGGCCAGGATAGGAGGTGAAAAGCGGACATGTCAGGGGAAAAAATGATGTTTGGTCACCCTAGCTTAGTTGTACAACTGGGGATAATGTCCATTTTACTTTGTAGATCTTGAGCCATGTAGTTGAGTGCACTGTCGTCGCTTTGTCTTTCTTTGTCTTTTCTGTGTATTGGTGTTTTCCTGAGATTTGAACTGGATTTACAAACAAACGTTGGAACTGAATTGTCCTAACACCTGTAAACATTACTGTCACAATGATTTATGGAAAATGTATAAATAAACTGTATACTTTTGAAATATGTGAATTATGCCTCTGTTCATCAACAATGAACCTATGTGCCTTTATATTAGCTGGTCCTGGGCCGACTCCCAGGTGGCATTGTTGGTTCTTGGTTCCTGTATTATACGTTATGTTAATGTAATTGTTAATTATTGGTTCAGCAAGTAGTTACCACAAGATATCAAGGTAGACCCACTCGCTCATGCCACATAAGGACTCGATGGAATCTTTTAAAAAAGTGTCTCCAAAATTCCGGACTATCCCTTTAACTAACTACTCAGAGAAGTATATAAAAAAAATTAAGAAAAATACTACCCCCTGCTAAACCACACATACACCATTACCAAATCCATAGCAGCATTTAGTAATCCAATACTTCTGTCTTGCTTGGTGATTGATTTTTCAGTAAAGAAGCATGTCATGTTAACAGATTAGCCCCTGCCCTTTCTAAACTCAGCTGGGAGCACAGCTATTGACTTAAAATAGAATCCGCACAGTATCTCTACCAAAATCATCTGGTTCTGATCAACTTATAAAAGCACTTTTCATTTGCACTTTTGGCTGCAGTTCAACGCAAACCCAGAGAAATGTGTTCGCGCACGTGTATGTGTGTGTGTATGCGTGTGTGTGTGTGTATGTGTGTAAAATAAAACCGCTCACCAATCATCGGAAAACAGGCAGATTTTGGCTCAAATCTGAGGGTTTCCAAATGCTCCCGGGTGAATGCAACCGCCACTCTTCATTATAGGCACTAATGGATCCATCACTCTGTTCTGGGCTCTGGTTTGGAGAGAGGAGATGTCTGGGTTAGAATAATACTATATCTGTCAAATAACACAGAACAGGTGTGGAACAATTTATAAAATACATTATAGTAGTGGAAAAATAATGCCTATGTGTTTTTCACCTAAGAATGTCTTTCCTAGTCTTCTCATCTAACCCAATTGGACTGAAAGAGGAAAAATGACCACACTTTTTATGGATTTGGAAAATATATGTGCCTATATTTTATTATTATAAATGTGAATGTTATTGAACTGCTATGATTTTTGTAAGTACGTGTGAGTAGAACCTTTATAGCAATGGCCTGAGTGGTTAGAGCAGGGGTCTGAGAGGACACAACACTAACAGGATGTCCTATGTACAGCTCTTTAAAAGCTCAAATGAAAAACTGGTTAAGGTCCAACCAAACATGTACTCGTGTACAGCTGCATTGTGATTTTTTAAGTGATCTTTTATGGACACATATCTGCATGTGGTGAACGTGTGGCCAAATTGACTGCAAAATAATGGGAATTTTGCAATTACTGGAATGTGCAATAATGGGAACTGTGCAGTGTGCAATATTTTATTGTTTGGCCCCCAGTGACCCCAGCCTTTTGGCCTTTGTTTCAATCAAATAAATAAGTAAATAAACTAAATAAAAATGCCAGGGAGCTACTCATTTTAGTGGGTTCAAGAAATTGAGACAATTATAAGAAAGAGAGCAAGCCTTCATGACAGTTAAGTGCAAAATATAAACCAACGTCTATTTATTAGTGTGCAAAGTTGGGCTTCAGAATGATACATTTACAACGGTAATAGGTGTGTAGTTTACCAATTTTTTATTATTTGGTACAATGGTATATTTCTGAAATCCATTGACGAGTTACTTGGAAAGGGTGGAGAGCTACTGGTATCTCCTGAGCTACAAGTTGAAAACCCTGGGTGTTGGTGCATGTAATTTGCCTGGGATCCAGGATACACACTTCCTCAATACTTTATTATATTTTATTATACCAATAATTTACTTGGTCACTGGTGAATCTCCCCATTTTCAGATGGCCGTGGTTGATAGGTGAAATAGCCAATCAAAGACATGTATGGTTTGTTCATATCAGAAAAAAATAAAGGAAATAAAATCTACAGAATCAATCAGAAGCAGTAAACTCAGGTGAGACAAAATAGATTTTTATCTGTAAGTGATAGGTCTATTAGGGTGTGTTCACATTAGTTCTGATTTAGTCATAGACTTGGTTTTGTTCTGTTTTAGTCTAGGCTTAGTCCTGGTGTAGACCTGGTTTAATTTTGTAATTAGTACCAGTTGTGTGTGGTATATGCTATGTGCACCTGTGAATTAGTCTGCATTTTAGGTAAAGCTGTTATGGCAGGCAGCCCGAGGTTATGGACTTTGCACAGACACTGCTTTGGGCTCAGAGGATCAGTCAGTGTTTAATCTGAGCGTCTGTCTCATTCTGACTCACTACAGTAACGCACAACCTCTCACACGTGGCCAGGGGCAAAAGGACTGGACTTTGTTGGTTTTGGAGGGGAGTTTCACACCTGTCAGGGGAAAGATGGACTTATCTCTCCAGAGTAACGCCCCAGATAATGACTAAGCATGAGGAAGTGGTGTGTGACTCAAAATAGTGGCAAGGTTTAAGCAAAAAAACATCAGATTAGAAAGGGAAGAACTGGTCAGGTAACAATACATGGATGGAAAGCAGAAATTTGTTGAACTAAGGAGCCAGATAAAATGTTATTCAATATTTACTACATTTATCATTCATAAAATCAAATGCTAAGTGTGTGCGCTTAATCAATAACAAACCCTAACCGTCTTCCTAACCCTAACCCCTAATTTAATCTAACTGTAACCCAACCCTAACCCCTATCCCAATCTTACTGTAACCCTATCCTGACCTTACTCAAATACACAAAATACTCAAATAATAAAAATGTAATTAAAAAACAGAGCACTTATTTGTTAATTGTTTATTTGATATTCAGTGTGACATTTGGGTGAAAGTCCTAGATCCTCCTGACCCTCCTCCTGAAGTGAAGTTGGTTTTCATCTCTCCTGACATCTGCACATCTATCTCCAGGGTTCCTTTAGTCTCTTCAGACACGGAATCCTGAAGATCTTTGAATGCTCTTGGTTGAACATCATCTTGCTGTCAGGTCAATTGTTAGGTTCAACCCAATGAGGTTACTTCTATTAAATTTAGTTTAGTAGTAGTAGTTTGATAAGTTAAAGTTAACTTAAACTTTGGTTTGAAAAAATATATAATATAGAATAAGTTTTGATGCTTTGGGTGATGGGGATGTGTTTCTGCAGGTCTTTTCAGGCTCCTTTCAGGTCTAAGTTAACTAAGTGTTATGTACAAACAGGACTGTTGCCAAAATAACAAACTGTTGAAAACAGTGATGTTCTTTGTTTTCAGTCATTAAAAGTCCTTGAAAAGGAGCTGGTCCTGTTATAGTGGCGTCATCACGGGCTTTAGTATTAACATTTAAGCCACTGATTCATTCTTCTTCTTTCTTTTCCTTTTTTTTCTCAGGCTTCTTTGACTTTGGGCATAATTTGTATCTTTACTGGTTTTGTGTCTTTACTTTGCGATGTTGAGTGAGCTCGGGCTTGACCTGTGTCTTATTCAGCGGCTTTGTCTCTTCTACAGGAATAGTATGGGGCTCCGACTGAAGGTTCCTCAGTCTTTTTATGGGTCTGGCCCTTCAAATCTCCATGTCTCCAGCATCACTGTTCATCAACTCAGGAGGAAGCTCTGAAGTTCCTTAAAAATATGTGTCTCTGAAATGTGCTTCTCCTCAGGTTCCTCAACATTCCTCAGATGTTCAGCAAGTTCTAAGTTATCCTGCCTCTTGCATCTGTCCATCACCGGTTCTTTGGCTTTGGGCAAAACTTTTGTCTTCTATGCTGGTTTTATGTCCTTACTTTGCAATGTTGATAACTGAGATGCTGTTTTGGGTTTAACTGAAGGCCCCCTCGTGCTTGCTAGTTTGCGTTTTTCCGGTCAGGATGGACTTGACCTGCGTCTTCTTGGGTGGTTTGGTCTCCTCTGCAGGAATAGTGTTCTTATTGATTTTAGGTAGCAGTATTGTACCAACTGCTGGAGGGACATCTTCAGTATATCCTGCCAGGTCTGTGGTTTCAGCATGGAATTGGATGGCTTTATAAGAGCAGCCAAGGGTGGGTTAGGCCAAACTATTTTCCAATGTAAATGTGTTATTTATGTATTTTTGTTCCTAGTGAATGATATAGATATACAGATGATAGATGATATAGACAGAGAAGCCTGGTATTGAAAACAAGAAGCAAAACTAAAGAAACACTTGTGACATTTGGGTAAGCAATTTATAACCCCCCAAAAAGGTCATAAAGTGGGGGGGTTTCACTGTTGTTTAGTCTGCCTGTTAATAATTACAAATAACTGTAAAATTGTTATATTGTCTCTCACTAGAATCATAACACTAACATTTGATATTGTGACATCCCTCGTAAGTTTTTATTTAGTCTCTCAGTCACTTCGTGTTCCCGTTCCTGCTCAGAAAATACAAAATACTCACAATAAAATTATGTAATCTTTCTCACTGCAAGGTTGAGCAATTATTTCTAACTCAAATTTACCTCTCCCCTCATGACATTGCTGATGTCTGAGCACCAAAGTTCCATTCATTACTCTTAAGTTCAAATCCAAGTTGGAACACTTTTGATCCCAGTGTTACTTTTCTTAAACTTTCAGAGCCACGTTAGATGTTTATAATTCAAAGCAGCAGTATTGTTCAGTTCTAAAGCTACATTGTCCAGAACCCCCTTGTCTCATTGCCCCATGTTTTAAACTAATCACCTACAATTAATGTCCTCTTAAGCTGCTGACAGTTTTAAATGTATGTATTTTACCCTCCTCTGCAGCAATCAACCAGGGCACTGTACTTTGCAAACTTCAGAAGTATTCTAAGCTATTCTTTTCCTGATTAATCTTCACTCAGCAGTTACAATCAACTTAATTTCTTGTGACCCCAGTTTATAACACTCTTAAAACATTAACAATTGAGCATCAGTGTCTTGGGTTTTGCAATATTAATGAGTCTAATAATCTTTTATACAAGATCTCTTTTTGTAACAGACAAGTACGTTTTTGGACTAAGCAACAAAATTATAATGAATACATCTAGTTGAAAAGATAAAGTATTTATATAAAAAAGTATGAACATGAATGAAGAAACAACACTTACACAAATTCACATTATTTATGCTGAGGTAGCCGATAGAGAAGTAATTCAATGGATGTCAGAACACAAAACATCTAATGAAAATACTCAAGAACGTTTACCCAAGAACGTTGGTCCAATAATAGGTGATAATATTCTCCCTATTGTGATTTTGCATTGAGCTAAAATGATATAAAATTCCATCCTAGCTTTCTTAACATTACACAATTTTCTCTGCACCAGTGGGTGTAAAGAGTTTTTTCACATACATTAATTGCACCTTTCAAAACTGCACATAGGTCCAATACTGAGGCACACACATTTTTCTCTACTAAAAATAAAGAAAACAGATAGAGTTTTATCATTTTTACACACATATTTTCTTCTTTTTTTGTTCTCCACCTGCTGTTTTTTGATAGTATTGTGTAAGACAGGGGTCTCCAACCTTTTTCCTGCGGTGAGCCTCCTTGCCAAGATGGAAATGCTAGAGAGCAGTAGTATGAAACTGAGTACATAGAAGAGCCATAAATGGGGTACAGTTAGATGCCTATGAAACATAAACCATTATCAAGTTATTGTATGTTGAAAGGATTAGGTACAGGGACGGGGTCACAGGGGCTTAAGGAGGTAGTGAGCGAGGTGCAAATTCAATATACTTGAATACAAACTGCATGGTTGGGGCAGGTAGGACAGGCTTGACGGTAGACAGTGCCACTGGTGCACTGCAGACTGAGCATGTTGCTTTTTTCACCTTTGCACAAAAAGACCAGTAGATGGCGCAAGGTCTTACCATTTTCTCAAGTCATGTCTGCAGGGTGCTCCTTACCACAGTGGCATACAGGGCTCCTCTTTCACCTCCTTTGAACACAGTTTTATGGAGTTGGAAAAGCATCAGTATCCCATACCTCTTCATTATCAAAGTTATTCAATGCCAAGAGCTTGCCTGAAATGAAAAAGAAGAGACAAAAGTGAGGGTTAGGGTAGCTAGTGATTGTGTTATCAGTGGAGCACCAGTGGCAAATACTGTTGTTGTGGTAAGACACTTCACTCACACACTCAGCTCTGGATACAGTAGTTACCACCACTAAGAGTGAAGTGAATGGATAATACAATTGTAAATTTAATAATTTTTATTATATATATGTAGTTACCTGTATATTTTGTTAGTTGTGCAGTTCAGGAGCTTCTTTCCCCAGATACTGTGTGTGAGCTGATTGACCCTGTCCATGAGGGCACTGCTGTGGGACAGGAGGCTATGTGTGCCCTTAGTGAAGTCCTACACGAATCAACTCTGTATTCTCACACTGTGGACAAGAATGAGGACTGAGCAGGGTAATGCCAAAATGTGTCAATAATTGTGGAGTTCAGTTCAGACAGGAAACTGTCACACCACCTGAAGAGGGCATCGGAAATCCAAAACTGGTCAACTTCACGCAGATATATTATCTAGCCACTAGGTAAGCACGGCGAGTCCTCTACATGGGGATATAAAACAATAAACAATAACAAAAAACAAAAAGTTAAGTTAAAATGTTTGATTAATATTTCTATTTGTTGTGTGGACATTTGTTGACAGAGGTGTTACAGCTAGCAGGTTTATTTAAAAATGTGTTCTTTGCAGGGAATTATGTAATACTAGTATAATAAACGTAGCAATTCTACACTTTTAATAGAAAATTTGATTTGAATGCAACTGTAATGAAAACTTTACGAAGGAGATCATCATGCTTTATTTCCTTATTCACAGGAGTGGAGGAAGCTTCAGCCCGAGAGGAGGGGTCGAGGGCTGCTCTTCATTCATGGAAATGCAGTTATTCAGTTCTAGAAATAAAGTATGACAACATGGACACAATCAATATGGATACATCAGTTATATGAAGTGGAACACATCGTGCCTCATATCTTCTGTTTAGTCACTGTGACTATTGGTTATACAAAGCCAAATTTCATGTTTCATTTGTTTTACTTATTTATACAGTTAATCTATGGTTGTGAACAATGGTGCAATGGATGCAGACTCATAAATGTTATGTTATGTATTTGTTATGATTGTATGCATGTATGCCCTACTTTTTTTAATGTTGTTGCTGTTGTCTTTGCATGATGGTATAATAATACGTTAAAAAAAACTCACAGAATAAGATGGCAACCGTAATTGTAATAGCGCATTTGAAAGAGAATACGAGCTAGTTTTTGCATGAATAACAATACTGTGATAGACATGTTAGCTATTTTTTTCCAGCAAGCATTATTTTAATTTATTATATTTTTAACGCAGTTCGAAGTTTGTATATCGCAAATTTGTTGCACTTATCTTATTTTTATTCATTGTGTTGCTCATAAGATTTAGTAGTCTTCAGGGCATCGCGGTAAACAGTAGCAAAGAATCTGATTGGTCAGATCAACTATGCGGGCGGGTGTAAACCTAGCAAGACGCTCCCTGATTGGTCGAACGAGTAGTAAGTTTGACAGTAATTGTTGTTGTAGTTCTTCTGCTCAGCCACTGCGGGGCAATATTTACTCGTGTAAAACAGCACAATGTAACGCTATTTGAAGTAAAAATTTAAAACTGCATGAATTTCACACATGCGACCTCATTTGTCTTCTTAACTTACATGATTTGAATACGTACTTTTAATATTTTAAGCCATTTTTAAACAATAGAAATAAAATACACCTCTTAGTTTGAAGCTTAATTTATTCACAATACAAACATGGAATTTACAACTCCAAATAGGCACAAAACAAACTCAGATTTGTAAGGAGAAAAACAGTAGGATTGGTGGAAATGTAGTGTCAAACCATTGGTGCATTTAAAACAGTTCATTTGAATGTTACACACGTCCGAGATCTGAATCTAAGTCCTCAGCTAAACAAGAATAATCCTATTTACGAAACAGCCCCTATGCACTTTCATTGACCATAGAAAACAATGGGATAATGACTCAGGAAGTTTAATGCAGTGATTTTCAAACTGTGGTGCAAGTACTGCTAACAGTCTGTGGGATTTTTTTCAGTGGTGGTGTGGGTCCTTGTTTAGTGCTTGTTAAATCTGAGTTACATTCTGTTTTTAATCTCATTTTGTCTGTCTTAATTTAGGTTAAATATTCGTAAAATCCATTTCTTCCAAAGCATTATATTCACTTTTAAACTGAGGGCCTATAGATATTAGCTATAAATAAACAATGACCAGTTTTGTCATGCTTTTTGTTTCTAAAGTGGTAATTTCAGTTCAACAGTTTGAGAATCAGTGCTGTTTAAAGGTACACTACGTAACATTTCTCAGCGAGAACATTTTCTTGGCCATCTATCTCCATTTTAGACTAGCAGGTGTTGAAAACAAAGCAATTTTGTACAGGGTAGATCTGTGGAGAGGCGATACAGCTCACAATAAGGTAGTAGCAGTGTATTTTTCAGTGTATTTTTGAGCTATATAAACACCGATAATGAAATAAATGCTAGATGGACAGAGTAAATGCCATACAGTGGAAGTTTTATACTTAGGTGATGCTCCTACATCCGAAAAGTTACGCAGTGTTCCTTTAAACGCATCCAACCCACACATTCTCCTTTCTTGAAATTGTCTTCATTCTTGGTCGACCTCAAAGCCCCCAGCAGTTCTGCATCATCAGCACAAAAGCCAAAACAAACACACTTTTGTTTAGCCAGCTCCTGTGGCCAAAGTCGTAAATTACCAGAGAAAAATACGCTCAGAGGCATGAAAGGAAACATCAATTCAGCAAAAAAAAAAAACAAGTCTCAGGAATGTCCAGTATCCAAAACAAAAGTCTATTTTAAGTTTCATCACAATATTTTGACATTTTAAGCAGAGGCTTTTCAAGGTGATGTGCCTCCTTGTGGTTCCATTACTCCAGGTAAATGTTAATAATATGATGACTTAATAGTAGCTTTTCTTCAAAACTAATACAAGACTGCTGTGTTGTCTTGGTTTGAATAGTAAAAGTCTAATTGCTGCACACCCAAAGCCCTATGTGTGATCTGACGCACTGCCCAGATCACGCTCCAAGGAAGAAACTAACATACAAACAATGAATTATACACAAATGTTAAACAGGTCCATATTTGAAGAGTCTTCAATATTAGAATGTTTAAAGAAAGTAAAAGTAAGCACCTTTCAGACCCCACAATCATTGTCTCTATTTTGATATTTTTATTTGCCTGGAAACCAGAATACACACTTCTTCAGTACATTACGAAGATGTGAGTCTGGTCACCGGTGACTCTCCACATTTTCAGATGGGCATGACTGACAGGTGGATTAGCCAATCAGAGATATGCATGGTTTGTCCATATCGGAAAAAATAAAGGAAAAATATATCACAGGGGGCTGAAAAATATTGGAAGATTTCTGCAGATTCACTGCGCGAAGTACTAAACTCTGTTAATCTGAGACTAATTTGATTATTATGAGTACATGATAGGTGACCAGTGAGCTCCTTCATTTCACAAAAAAACAAAACAAAATGTGATTGCACAATCATGTTTGCTTCTGACTCGATATGTGACAAGAGAGTGTGGGGACCGGACTGATATCAATCTGTATAAAATTACAGGGAGATGTCATTCTAGATTTGAAAATATTTTCTGTCAAATATTTTCTGAGGATTTGAAATATTTCCTGTCAAATTTTGATTATGGCGCATCGCCAAAACCTTAATTTTATATTTGAAAATGTTAGTTATTGCTGGTTATTGAGTTAATAATAATAACAATAAAACATTTATTCATATTTATTTAAATGTATTATTTATTATTATTTATTTAACTAAATGATATCAAAAAGATTCCATTGTTAGGTCTGAAGGTGGCCTAGTAGTAACTAAAATGTAAAACTGATCCTTCATAAAACCGCAGAGAAGTAGCTACAGTGTGGAGGTAGAAACAGAAAATGAGCTTTTAAGACAAACTGCTAAGATATTTCTGATCTAAAAGCATTTCAAGTAGTATGAGAACATTGGAGAAGCATACTCTACAATGCTGTTTTGCTAATTTACAGTAAAATCACCAAGACAAGACAAAATTAAACTGGAAATTGGCCGGAAGTATATGTACACAATGGCCCATATGTGTACCATATAAAAAGAAACATTAATGGATGGAGCAAGACTTTTTAGTTGAAATTATATCACTGTTTTTTTGAAGAAATGTGCATTATTTTACAAATACAAAGTGCTTTTTTCTCATTCACCTTTTTGGTTTTTAGTGCCTTAATTTGAAACATTTAAAAATATACAATGAAAAAAAGATCTACAACTATAAACATGACATTGTCCACTATATGCACTAAAAGTTTTTGCCGTCTTCTCAGAAAACGCTGGTCCAAATCTTAAAGCTTATGTTAGGTATCCGATGTTGCAGACTTGGGGCTTGTAGTGTTGAGAAAAAAGTGGAAAAGATGAATTATGGGTGGAATGGTGTTCATAACAAGTCAAAAACAAGGCACTCTCCTCTCTCGTACAGTTCTAGATATCCATGACAGTCATTTTTTGCCAATGAACAAATTTTGCAAGGTTAGAGGTTCAATTCCCGCCCCCTTCCATGATAACTTTGAATGGGTTTCTTCTGAGTAGCCTAGACTTAACCGAATGTACGTAAAGGGCAGGAAAATAAATAAAAAAGACAATTTTTGGGAGCCTATTCGTATAACTTCATGTGCAACAGTGTGTTCAGGTGCAAGTGATCAGACTGGGCGGATTGGGCGGACTATTTGTGACTGATGTCCAGATACTAGACCAAAGTCAGATCTAGTGTCACTGAAGAAAATAGTTTGTTGTACCACAGTTGAGTTCTCGTCATTGCAAACCCACTCGAAAGGTCCAAACGGTGCCAAAGTTTCAGTTCACTGCTGTGTCTGTGAAATCTCAATAGTTCTTTCAGAGATTAAGGGTGAGAGATAGCGCCTCCAGCTGCTCTTCTCCCAGCCTCTGCCTCTCCTCTAAGTCCTTCTGTCGGATGAGGAGCGACGCCTTGGTCTGGACGTAGCGCCTGTAGTCCTGGAGCTGGTCGGGGCTGAGCTGGCGGGACAGGAAGGCCGAAACCTGGCTCTCCCTTCGGTCCAGGTTATCCTTCAGGTCTTTGGCGTCGTCCCTCTGTTTGCACAAGAGACGATGGCGGCTGTCCAGGGATTGCTGCAGAGAGAGAAAAATGATGAATCAGGATTAGAAGTACTATGGGCTTCCAACAGACAGAAAATATATGTTTGCTTATACACAACAGAATATTTAACCAGTTACAGGGACCATGAAGGATTAAATCATTTTACATCCCTATTTCCATCCATATAATTACCAAGAAAATACCATGTTTCCTGGAAATTTACGGCATTAAGCATGGGACAAGATCTCATGCCACAAGATCTTGTGATACAAAATATCCCTTGAGTTACATCTCTTATAGTACCAAAAAGCAGTACTAAAATGACAAGATATTAAACAAAATAAATATTAAATTGTGGGGCCAACGATAGAAACTGAATTGCACAAGTATTATGTTCAAATCTTGTCTCATTCTCGTGGACCCAATCTCGTATTTCATCTTGTCTTGTGTTCATATAGTTGAGGATAAAGCCTATGACAGTTTGAACTACTCATTTCACTAAAACACAGTTCAATTATATTTAGGATTTTACAAAAAAAAAAAAAAAAAAAAAAAAAAAAAAAAGCCCAGTTTATTGATCTTATTTCCTGGTTTAAAATCATCTTATTTAACAAATAAAAATATAAGAAAACACCTTCACCTTGTTTAAATAATAGTTTAAGTATCTGAAAAAATGTGTTTTGTAAGCACAAATTGTGCTGAACTTTGGGACATAATTCTCCCTAGTATGATGTTATCAATAGGGATGTAACAATAACTGAAATATCGTCATATCGTATCGTCAAAAGTCTCACAATAATATCGTGGGCTGTCACAATATATTGAATTACAAAATCCTTTGCTTAAATGCCAATTTTTTAGTAGCAACAGCTAATAAACATCGGGAACTACATGTGCCATGATTCATTTCAGCGCAGACAACATGAAGAAATATGTTTTTACTTGAAATCTTGGGATTTCTTGTCAAGGTATTTTAAAAGCAAAAAAGCATTCTATCTACTATTATATCAGCCTCTCCAAATATCACAATAAATATTGTACCAAGAGATGCATATTGTGATAATATTGTATCGAGATTTGGATATCGTTACATCCCTAGTCATCAATATAAAACTCGTATTACCATTAAATAAAGTAGGTAACACTTTATAATAATAACTACACTTGAATTTTGCCTTAATAAAGCTTGATTCAATGTGAACAAATAGTATATTAAGAATGATTCAGGCTCAGTAACTACTTAATTACTACCCTAATTCTAGCCCCTTAATTAAAAGTTACCCTTGCTATATCTATCATGGAAAAAAGAAGAACAATTTTTATTGTGTATTTAATTTTTACAATGACTTGCTAAGAAAATGAGCATATCAAAGCTCTAAACATCATCAAATTACCTTGTGCCATATGGTCCAGTGTTAAAACGTGCAACGGCTTTGATAACAGAAAATAAATGTGTTTACAGAGGATTATGAGCTGTGTCCAAACTGTCACTAATGCATAACACACACGACTGCAGCAAGTTTAGGTGCTCAAGTTCCCACTCCTACAATGTGTATGATAGCACTTGATAGCATGTTCAGAATCCTAACATGTCTGGGTGCCATTCAAAACCTTTCGGAACTTAAAAGTACTGAAACAATTGCTGACTTACAATACTGATACCTGAATATTACCTACTGTACCTATCCAGTGTTAATTATTATCTAAGCTCTTGAGCAATAAAGCCAAATAGATACTGTGTAAAAACAACTTTTGGCTGGATGCAGCTTTATATAATTATATTTGTTTATGTTTAATCAGGACCCACCCAGGTTTAAAGGTCGTATATTACCGAAAATTGAGTCTTGTGACCCTTTATTAGTCTGTCTACATCTCCAAAGCTCAATGCTCTGTTCCACCTTGTGGTCATGAAAATGTAGTTTTCAAGTTAACAGCTACCTTCTATCTTTAGTTCAGTAGAGACTGGCAATTCCAGAGCTGAAATCATCCAAATGATTCTAATGAAGGTGTAAGGAGTTTAAAAACACAGTGGAGCACTTCTTGTATTACCACATGAAATCACAAGGTAGAAGTGGAGTGTTTTCAGTTCGAGAGAAGAACTGAGCCTAAATCTGCAGGATTTGTGTATTAAACATGTACAAAATATAACATAGATCAAAAAGAGCTAAATGCATTTTTAAAAGTAAATAAATATGCAGAAAAAAGTTACCAATTCTGATCAATTCAAAATTCAGTATAAAAAAAGAAAAATTATAAACCATTTCAGATGAGAATGAGGTTCCGAAGATACATATAAACATGATTATTATATTTCCATGACTGAATAAACTCTAAAGTGAATATACAAAGGTACGTTATTGTTTGCAGAGAATCATTCGTTGTGTACATATGGCTTCCCTTTAAGCCTCTGGGAGTAGACTTCTCCTGTGCAGAGGATGCAGTGTTGCCTTGAGTCAACAGAGGGCAGGGGAGATGCAAATGTCATCGAAACTGAACTGGAGTTTCGGTGAGTCAGTGTAAATACCACGGGCGCTGATAACGACAGGGGGAAAAAAAGCATAAGCTGCTAACAAGCCCTGCGCATGCGGCCATTAGCAACAAAGAGCTCATTCAGGAGCTAAAGGGGAATTTAATGCATCCATGCAAACATAAAGTGACAGAGACATGCAGTGCTGGCTAATATAAGGGGAAAGAAACTAGTTAATGATTTATTTGTGAAAGCAATTTAAGTCTGTGTTTAATATGATGAATGAAAAAATAATGTTTCATGTACATATCTCAGTATAGACTAATAGATAATAGACTAATCGCAGGTTCAAAATAGTTGATTTTAAATGGAGGTCCAAAGTTATTATTTTATATTTATACCAGTTATTCACTGTGAAGAGTTTATAAGGGCTTTTCACAACTTTCAGGGGCCAGAGTGGGTTTTAGCATCACAGTAATGCTAACAACAACTAGAATGCTAATGGTGCACTTCCTGATTGTCATGCACTGCTTAAATACATATATCTACTGGGGCAAGACAGCCCCTTTTGAAATAACATTTACTGTATTTTTTTGTTTGATGCATCAAATTGATAAACTATCTTCCTCTACTCTTAGTATATTTAGTTTGAAATTCAATCCAATCCAGTGAATGATTTTATATACAAGGTTTTGAATTGTTAGTATATTAGTAAATTGTTCTCATTACTACAAATTACAATGTTTTAACCTTTAAGTAAAAGCAATGCTATACAAATCAAATGCTATGGAAAAATTCAACTAAGTTGTGTGTTGCAAATATTATTAATGCTTTACTTTGTGGTAACCTCGTGAACAGAACACGCTGCAGATAAAATTTGTTTCCTGTCACTCCCCACTGATACTACAAGACAAATGTGTATTAAAATGCAATGTGCTGGATAACTGAGAATCAATATATAACCCTTATCTTGAAATGCGTAGTTCTTTACGGCTTTAAAGTGCATTAAAACACCATAGAGGTGATAAAACGCATAGACATTTTTGGAATACCAGAGCGGACATTAGCTGCACTGGTTTTGCCCTTCACCTTTTCCCAGGCTGTGTGTTTGCAGATCTAAGTCAACATGACAGGAGCGTGTCCTGGGGACAGCCACGCCTCCGGGGACAGGACAGGATCACAACTCATGGAGGATATGGGGCATTCACGTGACTAAATGGGCTATAGGAAGAGGTTCAGGGACATTTCTGCAAATAAAAAAGGGTATGTATTGTATTGTATGTATTGTATTTTTCAGAAGTGGAAAAAAATGCTTTGGTTGTTACTATTGCACCACCACATAAATGTGCTTAAATTATAACGATGAAGTACAGTTTTTTTCTCTCTCAAGCATAGGAAAAGGTAGATTGTTAGAATGTATACATGGAGCTTTTTAAGCAAAGAAAAAAAAATCATACTACAATAAAAGTATGTTTTTTAAATTTCATTGAATCGAAAGAATTTAAAAAACATACTTATTGTGAGCAGGCTTGCATCTCCACAAACCTGACCTGGAGGGGGCCTTCACCAATATTCCACAGTATGGCATAAACCCTGTGTATCATCTTTATGGAAAATGTTCCAAAATATGGTTTTAACTAGCCATATACACACACTCAAACAAAACAAAACAGAACATCTCTAATCAGAGTAAGCCCTCTGGATAATGTGTTTTGTCGTCTGATTTTGACCAGTATGGATATTGAGACTACAGTCGAATGACCAGGTTTTTTTTTGTATATTATCATAGACTGTATAAAGGAGTGGGTGTGATGTCAACCTCGCCAAGGCCAGCAGTTAAAGGAGCAAATTTGGAGCCGAGAGCCATATTAGGAATAGGAACTGATTTGCAGACAAAATAATGAAATAAAAACACCAGGATCATGTAGACTGGGTTACTACAAACATGCCTGACAGCAGCCGTTATGGAGAGAGGTGCAGTGTCTTTTCACTGTATATATACAGCCTATGATTCCAACAAAAACTGCATATTTAATCCCTCCTCTTTAAGTGTGTACCTTCTCCTCTGCATCGGTGTGCTGGTCCACGGTGCTCAGGGCGTTCTGGACTCTTGCCAGCCGTGCGGACAGACACAGCAGCAGACTGACCACTCGCTCCAAGTCTCCCATGAACAGGTTGTAGCGCTCCAGCTCCACGGGCAGACAGCGTTCACGCACAAGGCCCTGCAGCGCCTCACCCCTCTGAGCGTTCTCATCCATCTCAGTCTGAAGAGCCGTGCGGGAGTCAGCCAAAGAGCGGAGACGGTCCTCAATGTACGAAACCAGCAGGTGCTACAGTAGAAAAAGAGGAGAGCGTTCAGGCAAAGGGTTTATTAGATGTACTGAAGTATAAACCAAAAAAAATTACTTGTTTTTTTTAGAATGTTGTTACTTCATCAGAAATATACCTGGAGTTGTGTTTTGTTTCATTCGTTCCTGGATTATTAGGCTATCTGCATCCCCAAAGCTCAAAATGCACTGTTCCACCTTGTGATGTTATGAAGCTGTGTAGTTTTAAAGTTAACACCTACATTTTACCTTTAGTTCAGTAGAGACTGGCAATTCCAGATCTGAAATTATCCAAATGATTCTAGTGAAGGTGTGTGGAGTTTAACACACAGTGGGGCACTCCCTGTATTATCACATGACATCACAAGGTGGAACAGAGTGTTTTCTGTTTGAGAGAAGAACCCAGACTAAATATGATTTGTGTATGGAACAAAACACAACTCTGGGCATGTTTGTGAGAAGGATAAAAAAATAAAACATAAATCAGAAAATAGTGTAATATACCGCGCTGTCATATTTTCATTATTCCCAAATTGGATTAGTGGATTTTTGCACATTTTTAAATAGGTGTAGCATAATCGTTGCATGTGTTGAACAGTTAAAAGTAAAGTTTGCTGATCAAAGCAGGAGACAGAGAGATAAGCTGCAGACAGTACATCAGAAGATAAGAAATGACTTTATCAGACTGAATGGGTCCACTCCTTTTAAGGCCAAATAGCTTCTACGGATCAATGTCAAATGGAGAAAAACGTTCATATATCTAATAGTGAATGCATGTGTGACTGACAGCTTGTACTAGTATGTTTAAAGTGAGTATGACAGGCTTTGATGACTCTAATTTGTACTTAATTTGGTGCTATAATACTTGCTGTAAACATAAATTATAGTTTTACGCCAACCAAAAAGCCGTTTCTGTGAAGAAAAGTTGAAAAATATGTTGTTAATTTAAACATGATTTCAACAAAGTAAAGGTGTTTTCTCATCATTTTATTTGTCAAATAATAATCTGTGTACATTAGAGAAATTTTGGCATACTGTACTTCATAGTTGCTAGGTAACAGTTATGAAATACTCTAGCGTAATGTCAGGATTTACAACCAAGAAGTAAAATTTGAAACCTAAAAAATGGCCAAATTGGAAAAGAAAGTGTAAAATGTTTTGTTTTTGTAAGTTATATGGCATTTAGAGTTACTGAGATTTGCTTTTATGAGTGTTTACGTAACAACTTAAAAGTATAACAACCATGTTTAATGTCATATAGGAGGTCGATGATGGAAATTTATTTTGGCTCTGTCCTTGTAACTGTTTGCTTCTCGTATTGATTCGGTGCTTTTCTGTATGATGCCGTTTTGCTCAAACACGTTTGCTACTCTTTTCCTCACTCACTCCTTTTTTCTCTTATCAAATATGAAACAATAGTGATAAAATCCAAATTGTGAATGAAAATGTGTTTTATTTTTGGCCAAGCCCAACAATTTGTGTTATTGTCCCCTTTTTCAGGCTTCCTAGAGGCATCTACATTGTAACTAAGTTGTGATTATTTGTAAAAATTTGAACAAAATAAGTTGCATTGTAAATTTTTCAAAACACACATTTTTATAGAGATACATTTTGTGGTAAGAGATTTCATAATGTTATTTTGAGAAGTTACTTTAGTCACCTTTTTCTCTTTGATGTCCGCTTTGCTCTGTGCATCCAAGTTTTGGGAGGATGGACAGGAAAAGGCCTCTGTGATTTCTGCCACTTCAACACTGCAAAACAAGAACAAAAACAAAACATATTAAATTCTGTTATTAAAGGGCCTATATTACATTATTTTCTAGTCAAGTTTACGCTTCCTCATCAGAAACATACCTGGAGTTTTGTTTTATTTCAATCACACAAGTTTAAGGGCCTGTTTACACGACAAAATATTTTATCGGAAGTGCCTTTCGTTTAGACGGTGACAGCGTTTTGGGGCTTAAAAACGCAAAAATCTGAAATCACCGTCCAGTGTGGAAAAGTTCAATACGCTTCACTGTAGCGTATCTGTCTACACTGCCCAAGACGCAAAACTTTGGTCCGATTTGCTCACGTCATGTACGCGTTTACATCACATACATACAGTACACAGAAACCTGGCATGCATACCCAGTCGAGTTCCCGACACTTTTGCGTCACCATATGCACGCAGATTTCCTCCCGAAAACAATCGTCTAAACGCGGAATAAAAAGTGAAGACACGACACCACTTTTGCGTCTTCTGTTCACACCGTCATCATATAAACGTAGCCTAAGACAGAAACTCTGCATATTTAGGGTGAGAACAGAAAACACAAGCGGTGCCCCCCTGTGTTTTCCTCCATATACCTTCATTTGGATGATTTCAACCCTGGAATTGCCCTTCTCTGCTGAACTAAAAAGTAGCTGTTAACTTGAAAAATACCAGCACATGACAAAGTATCACAAGGCGGAACAGAGTATTTTGAGCTTTGGAGATGTAGACAGACTAATCATGCAGGATTACTCAAACATGTGTGAAACAAAACACAGCGTAAATTAAAGCTCACATTTTCTTTAAACCTTTAAATTCTGTTTTTGAATTCACTCTTCTTGTGTGATGGAACCTACGTGGACAAATAAAGAGATTACACAAATATCCTATTAAAGCAGGACCAACTAGGCCTGCTCAGTTATGGAATTCATGGTCATACGAATTAACATCTTGAGTATTTGAAAGTGTTTTGTTTTTTTTAATTCTGTTTTTCATACCGTTATGACCTCAGTAAAACAAAGATACTGTATTTGAAAAGGACACATGAGTCAAAAAGTTTCAGCACTTAAAACGGCTTTCCTCAAGATTTTACGAAGCAGAAAAAAGAAACGCCCCTTGATTCACACGCAAAAAAATATAAATAGCCTTCCGATGACACTTGTTTTGTAACTGGTCAGAGCAATAAACTTAATGATTCCCGTTTGATTAACCAAACAGCCCTTGTTCCAGCACAACATCGGTGCAATGTCCATCTGTCAGTCAACATAATAAAGCGTTATAGTTCCCGCATGTGAGAGTATCGTGACGTGGTGCTTACACTGGCAGAAATATGAGCGCAGGCCGGAGCAGGTGCCAGATGATGCAACAAAAGGAAACTCAATAAGAACCACACGAGCCACCAGAAACCAGTATCACTGAGAAATGTTAAACCGCTAATATAGGTTTCAAAATGGCTTGAATAGGTCACTAATCCCCATTTTCTTACATAAAACCCAATTAATTTTGAGTTATTATATTCCGTTAAATGTTCAGTTATTACAGTCTCATGCTGAGTAATGAGTCACTGCTAGAACAATTAGTGTACTTAATGTTACGGCATTTTATAATTAAGTCTGGAATTACTAAAAGGTTTAAAGTATTAATGTTTGTTGCCCTGTTTAAATCAGATTTTAATTTATTGCAATATGAGTTAACCATTGTATTTTGATTTATTTATTTTATTTCCTGATTTATTTGTTTTATTTTTTTGTTGAAACTTGCCGTACATGTAAACAGTGGTTTAATTTTAGAAAAAGAAGTGTTGCAGGTGGTATTGCAGTTTCAACATGCAGTATATTATGTTCCTATGTCCCCACCCCCAAAAAAAACAAAAAAAAGAAAGAAAAAAAGAAAGAAATAAAATGAAAAAATGACTTGGAAAGCAGAGTTGGTCTATTAAAATCAGCAGAGTGAAAGTTCAAATGCTAATGACCTACGTTTTTATGCTGGCCTTCTGCTCCTGAGCAAGACACTTCCATACATTGTGTTGATGAACTTTGCTTTCTTGAGAGTAACTAAATAACTAGATAAAATCGAAAAATAATAATGGTATATGTAACGTGACAATGTTTAGTTTAGGTTATTGTCAAATTCTCTACACTCTCTTGAACAAATTTTATGAACCCGGTGTACCTGGTAATTTTAAACCCATATAATTAATATATAATAGATTGCTTGGTTTAACATTGCACTCACCTCTCTCCTTTCTGCTCCTGTTTCTTCTTGTAGTGCTCCTCCATCAGCAGCGTGTCCTCCGACAGCAGCTGCTCCATCAGCATTAGCGCCGTCTTCCTGTTGGCGAGCGGGTACAGCACTCTGGCCAGCGATTGGTCGGCTTTAACCATGCACACCACGAGCTCCTCCCACTGCGGTTTCTCGGCGGGGGTCTGCTGAACCTCGGTCTCGCCCTCAGGTGTACCCCTCTCCTCCAGTTCCGCGTTTTGTCCCGAGTTTTCGACCTCATTTTTGGGTGCGTTCTCCTCATTCGCTTGTTGAGTGACGTCCTGATCAGAGACGGAGTTGCTGGGGGACTCGGGGGCTGGACTCGTTTCGGCGGGAGGGGCGGCGCTCGAGGATTCGGCGGTGAACGCTTCTGTCAGCTGTGGATTTGGGGCATCCTGTCTGAGTTGGTCTTCGGGGGGCGGCGGGGGGAGGAGCCAGAGGGAGGGGTCCGTGGTAACGCCGCAGCTTAGGGACACTTCCTGGTTTGGGTCGAGAGGAGGTGGGGGAGGCGGGGGAGGCAGGTCTGGGATGAAGGGTTCGTCCACGGATTCTTCGACCTCTGACACAGATGCGGAAGATCTGGTTCTATGAAGTAAAACAAAATATTGACAATGAAGTTTATTTTGCTAATAAAACAAAACTAATGGCAAAACAGCACACTATTTATTGTACACATAGACTGTATAAAGAAGTGGACTATGGGAGCGTGACATCGCCATAGCATTCCGCTTCAGCCAAATGAAGCTAATTGAGGCTTGCAGTTATGGTAAATGGTCACACTTTTATATAGCGCTTTTCGACCTTTAAGGCACTCAAAGCACTTTACAACAAGGAACCACTCACCCATTCACACACAAATTCATGCACCAGAGTACGCAGACACTGGGGGCGAGGTAGGTTAGGTGTCTTGCCCAAGGACACAATGACAGCATTCATCTGTGGGAACTGGAAACCCACCAGCCAACCAATGATGTTTATGTCGAGAGAGATTTGAACGGCCAACCTTTGGATCAGTGGACAAACGCTCTACTAACTGAGCTACTGTCGCCCCAATACACAGTATATTATTATAGAGGTGGATTTTGAGCTGACCACAAGTATCATAGCAACCAAAGAGCCAATCCAGAGCGAGAATGTTGAAGGTAAAGCCCCTTCCCACCTACACCGCTGGTTTAGGAAGTTGTCTCTTACAACACTGTCAATTAGGGATGTAACAATAACCGAAATTACGTGATATCGTATCGTCAAAGTTCTTACAATAATATCGTGGACCATCACAATATATCGAATTACAAGTTTCTTTGCTTAAATTAAGAGTTATGGTGCAGTAATAGCTAAAAAAAAAGACAGAGGGAACTACATAGACCATGTTCCTTTGCTCCATTTCAGTGCAGACAACAAAAAGAAATAACAGTTCTAAGCACTTTTAAGTCTTAGTTCTTTGGATTAAGTCTTGTCAAGGCATTTTAAGAGGAAAAAGTAGCATATTACCATTTTTTTTAGCCTCGTACCGTGAGATGTATATTGTGAAAATATCGTACCGAGAGATTTGGATATTGTTATATCATTAATCATGAGCCTCCCCACCATATCGTGAGCTTTTCCATGATATCGCAATAATTATTGTACCGTGAGGTTCATACCGTGATGATATCGTATTATGAGACTTGGATATCATTACACCCCTACTGTCAATCAAACCTGTTGCTGTTGCGGGAGCGACCTTGGGGAAACATGGCAGATCTTTGGTCTGTTATTAATGTTTATATCTTGATTTACTGACAAAATAGTGAGGAAGAAAAACACCAAGATCATGTAGAGCAGGGGCGACGTTTCTTCAAGTGAATTGGAGTCAAAGCTGATGGAACCAGGAACGTGCCCATGCTCACGTCCTATCGCTAATACAGCTAGACAATACATATAATTATTACATATATAACACTGATGAAAGCTCTCCATAGCATTACAAAAACTCCACTAACCACCAGGTTGTTGTGTAGTTGGTCCTATCCCACCCTGGAACAACCCTGGCATTGATGCTGGCTGTAACCTTACCTGGGGCTTAGCCTGTTCTCATAGCCGGCCTTTGTCCATGTAGGGCTGGAGGAGGCGGATTTCCTCTCCCTCTCACCGGGGTCCTGACCTGAGGGGCACTCCGGAGGGTTAGTCCAGGGCTCAGTGGGGATGGCCCCGTGAGAGTGAATCCTGGTCCGCATGGAGAAGCTGGATCCTGGTGAAGAGCTGGAATCCTGGCTCTCTAAAATGTCATCATTACCGCCCAAAATTGGTTCAGAGTTTTGCTTAACGGGGGACTTTTTCTGTTTTGGTTGTCCCTGAGTGCTTTGCTTTTGTAAGTCTGGATTTCTTATGATTTCTTGTGATTTTGAGATTTTATTTTGCTCTTTAAAGTCTTGTACATTATTTGAAACCATCTTCCTGTTCCTGTCTGGTTCATGTCGTATTGAATGCCTGCACAGTGTGTCCAGTTGCTCGGTGCTCTTGCTCAAAGCTTTTGGCCTTGTAAATTTTGCAGTTCCCAGCTCCTCCATAGACTTGCCCCTCTGAGCGACCACACGGACCGGCTGCTGCCCCTGCGCCTTCACTGGACTGTCCGCTGTTAAGTCCTTATGGGGACTGCAAAAGACAAGAATTCAAGTATAATAGGTTAAAAAGGTTCATAGGCTTGAGTCACATTGTGTACATTACACAAAATGTTATTGCCATTAAGCTATGCATGTTAAGAAGTGAAGTAAAATATATGGATGTAAATTTTGACAACAGAAATCTAAATCTGGCTTGTATTTATCAAATTACAGCTATTTTTATTGCTAAAAACAAATCATTAAGAGTGGGGTTGTTTCTCCACAGATCTTTAACTTAATCTCAAGGACATAGACATAGATGAGTTTAATTCAATACTTTGGAACATTCCAGGTCAAAGCAAACACTGGACCCATATTGTTTCAGGTGAATCTTTAAAAATATGGTTCTGCTGCATACATTTAGTACATTTCAAATTGGAAAAAGGCTAAGCATCGCTCACCTGTCCTCAAAAAACACACAAAGTAAGTGAGGAAAATATAAAGTATGACCCTTTCTGTGCCATCTTTCCGGCCAGTAACATAATGCACACTATAACGTTAACAATAAATTCCTTCTCATGCATTTACACTGAGAAACTGAAGTCTTGTAAACTCCTGAAATGTTTTCACAAATGTGTCCCACCAATATCCCCTTTCAACCTGGCCTGTCCTATTTACACACAGGTTAGAGGAGAGACAGTAAAAATTCAAGCCATTTAGAACTTTGTAGGGCATTTCTGGTCTATTGTAAACATGTGAACTCTTTTATACAAAAGGTCTATATAGAGCTTATGTGTGCTGACACTCACTTTTTTAAAAGGTAATAGTTGCTTTTACTGGTTTAAAGCCAATGGGATGCCATTATCTTTCATGTCACATCATAGAGTCTTTGGGCTTATTACAAGTATGTTTTGTCATAGTCAACCCCCCAGGAGCTCATTTTACTTTTTTACTTTTAGGAATCAGACCACAAAATGGAAACAAACTTTATGACATCTAATACGGCTTTGTAAATGTGAATATATCAACAGTACAATTGCTTTTAGTAAAATCCATACTTTATTTATTGCTATATGAGGACAGAGATGGCAATGTTTATGAAATCATTAAAAGTCCTCTTTGAAACTGGTAGAGGGTTCCCCACTTGTTTGTCTCCATGGAGTTGTTAAATTTTTTTGTATTCCTTACTTTGGCTGGAACGTTACACAGTCTCCATGTACATTTATTCGACTACAGGTGTTGTTATTGCTAAAAATACATGCATTCTTATTGTGAATGGCCTTACAATGGAACAGGCAAAGCAATGGTATTAAACCTTTCATCGTCTCATCATGAAGACCAGAAACCAGATCAAGTTACAGGCCAGATCTGTGGAGAGGCAAAACCTCTTACAGCCAGAATGTCAGTTTTTCAAGGTATTTTGTGTTATAAAATCACCTGTAATGTAATGGAACATTCTAGGCAGAGCAATGACATATCCACAGAAAAAAGCAGGGGATGGACCCTCAAACAAAAAGTTACATAGTGCACCTTTAAGATAGAATAGACTCCATTTCTTTGCAAAGTCAAATGAAGATAATTCCCACAGTCACTGTGCATAAATATGTGTTGGAGGAATGCTGTTTTGGCTGAGGTCCATGGGTGTTGACTTTGCACAATGAATCAAGTTGAGATTTATATAGTTGGTGCCACAGCTCTCACATCCCTGACCTAATACTCCTCTGACCCAAAAACCAATAAAATGTCCCAATTTGTTTGCAGTGTTAGTGCATACCTGCTGGTTTCCTTAGTATCATTAACCAGTAATGGATCCTGCGCAGAGCTGAATGCCTGGGGGAAAACAAAAGGTGAAATATTACTTTGTCTAAATACTCAAATTACAGCTTTACTGTGAAGTTATATCTTTGCCATACTTCTGGCACAGTTTTCGAACATAACCCAGTTTCATTGTACATTTGCGGTAGTACATTCTTCTAAACCATTAGGGATAGCTAAATTAGAGTTAGGATTGTGGTACCTGGAAAGGGTGGGGTGAAGAAGTGGATCGGTTGCGGTAAAAGCTGCGATTTTCCGGTTGGTCCAAAAGATTCTCCACTGAGGCCGACTTGCCCTGGGATGGACCCCGGCTGTCCCTCCATTTGGGCTGGTACGGCTGACTACTGGACTGACCCGAAGAAGTGAAGAACTGAGCATACCTGTAAGCATACAAGCAAGATTGTAATCAAACTATAAACATAGATAATAGCTTAGAGTGTAGAAAAAAATGTATATAAGGTGAACTATGTCACTATACTTGTCCCCATGGATACTGCTATCCCTGGAAAACCCCATAGTATGGCATTAAACTAATCCATCTTGCATTTATTTCATTATGGATTGCATTTTTATTCTGAGTGTGCTCATCTCTCCACAGATCCGATTGGTAACTTGGCCTGAGTCACCTTATTTTAATAATTTATGTATTCAAAATAAAATTATAAAATATTTATACTGTAATAATAAATGTGACATCATTACAGTCATGATTATGCATGTCACGATAATTACTTTATCAATTATATCGTTCAATATATGAAATATATGAATATATTTTGGAGGCTCAATATTTATCGTGTATACAATTTCTTCTCAAAAATAGGGAGATTGTGGGTATTTTGTTGCAATACAAAAATATTTGAGCTGTAGGAGGTTGAATGAGGAATGTCTATAGCTAATTATAGGTTCAATCTATTATTTGCTTGTTACAGCTCATGGCATTTTATGATGCTGTCTATTTAAAAAAGGGTTTACTGATATTATAATGCATTATTGTTATTGAGTCAGCTGGATAAAGTAGTCTCAATATTATTGTTTATCTGTCTGGAGCAATATACTGTGCTTCAAAACATGGTATTGTGACAAGCCTAGTCATCACACTTTTGAACTCACGTAAAATAATAATATGAAGTCATCATACCTAATAGAGCTGGTAGAAGAGTCCAGTATGCGCCCTGCAGAATGTGGTCTGTTCATCCTCTTCTTCTTGCTCTCCATAGGACCGGACTGAGGCCTGGGTCCCCAGTCGAACGGCTTCTCCCCGAGCGAGTGCCTCTGTCGGGTGGGGGCCGGTGCTTGAGGGGATGGCTGCTGCGGTTCTGCCACTTTCTGTCCCGTTTTCCTCTCCATGTACTCCACCAGGGCTTTGTGCTGGAGGTGCTTCAGACTGCTCTTGGACGCACTGGACGCCGACAACGCACGACCTCTTGTTTCAAAAATTTTCCTTCGAGCTGCCACCAGTCCTGGCTCAGCTTGTTGGAGTTGCTCATCTAATTCCCGCTCCAAAGTAAAGACATCTTCACTTTCATTCCCAAAAGAGCGACACGAGGAATGACTCGGACCTCCTCCTCCGATTTGATGGAGTTTCTCTGGTTCCGAAAAGCACATCTTCTTTTGCTCCTGAGTCAGTCTTTTCCTGCCTCCGATCCGAGCTACTTGCGGTTGAGCCACGTTAGCGGGTCGGCCGTTTTCTTTTTCGCTCTCCTTCTCTGCTTGGTTTTGCTTTTTGATTTCCACTTCGTCCTTGACACTTCCTTTCTCAGTGTCCTCCGAGGTTACTGATGGCGTAAGCGTTTCTGTGGAAGCCTCAGAATCTTGCGATGAGGTGAACTGATGCACTATTGGTCTTATATCTTGCACATTTTGTTTCATCTCTGGTTTTTCCCTAACGCGGTGGGGCCTTGACAGTTGCAGATCCCTCCTTTTGAACGACGTCTCCCTTAGCACCCTTGACTGAACGTCTTTGAGTTGCTCCCTGTAAAACTTCTTATATGAGTGGTCCAGCGTGTTACAAGCCGCATCCATAGCCTGGTTATTGGTAGCTTCGACTTGTGGCTCATTGATTACATCCAAAGCGTTGCTCTTCGCCTCTGTCCTGAACCCTGCCCTGCTTGCTCCAGTGAGTTGATACAAAAGCGGAGTTGTTTCTTTGTTTATCCTCTCGCTAGCTACATCCCCCAGTGACTGTCTGTTGACCCTTTTCCCCTGCTCCTCTCTGACAGGTTTGAGTTGCTCATTGCTTAAGTTAACCACCTCTTTTGTCTGTTGTAATGGGCTAGTTCTTTCAGGCCCGCAATAAAAAATAGGGTTGCTTGGGGTATGCCTGCCTATGTCTCTCGATACATCAATCTCCTCTAAGGCCTCCAAGCTTCGAGAAGACTTGCTCAAACTTTGACGCAGGTTCTCCTCTCCGCACATATTGATTACGTTATTAGATTTTGAAATGTTCACAAATCCTCTATCATCTGATGTTAAAGCGCACGGGCTCGGTTGTAAAGGCCGGAAAAGATTCTCCATTGTGCTGTGGCATCTTTCTCAACTTGTACGTTTCTAGTTCGCTCCCACTCTCCGAGCCGCAAACAGAGGACGCGTAAGGTCTCATTTCTGAATCTGGAGTTGTTTTGCAGACCCCGGTCACGAAGTAAAACTGTCCTTTATGTTGGATGCTGCTGTTGATAACGTTTTGTCCGATGCTCCAAGACCTGTATTCTCGATGGGAATCTGGGCCTGTAAAGTCGTTTGTTGAATAAGCTCGCCGGCGATTATGTTCAGCTTGATTTGCCGATTTTGGAGGAGATTGACTCAGGTTTTTCCCCATTTTCGGCTCCTCAATTTTCCGATTACTGTTCACGGCGAAGTACTCGGGATTTGTTTGTGTTAAAGTCTGGCTGTTGGGCAGGTGGTGAGGATGGTAGCTTGGTGGTTGGGAGGCTCTTCGGTACGCATCCTTTTTGACGCTTGATTTCTCCGCCTGTTGTCGTGGCGATTGGGATTGTGCCTGCTGAATTTCCTGATGCGTCCAGCTATTCTCCAAATTTTTCGTCGCGATAAAGCTATCCATTCGGGTTGGAATTGGAGGCGGGTTGTGTGTAATGAAGCCTCCTTGTGATGCCAACTCCTGCTTCGTCATTGGTTTGTTATTGTTGAACCCACTTTCGCCATTGTAGTGGTTCAGATTGTTGTTACTATGTCTGTACTGTTGCGAAATTGCCTCCACGGACCTATATAGCTGGTCCATTGTTTTCGGATCAGACTGTAAAACTTGAGAAGGGTTGTACAATGATTTCACATACTTCAAGTCAGCGTACTGGCTAAAAGAGCTAGGCTGAAGATCGTCCGGTAGAAACGGAGAGGGGTAGTCGGGAGCAGTGGACCCTCCCGAGAAAGAACTGTACGCTGAGTCGCCTTTGCCGTGCTGGTGGTGGTGGGCAAACTGTTCAACGATGCTGCTGTTGGATTTGGCAGGAGAGAGCCGGCTCATTGGCAAGCTGAGAGGATGCAAGTCTATGTTACTCATTCTCTCAAAGTGGAAGTTGTAGGAATCCATGGAGGAAAGGGGCGGTTGGATGCAGGCAGTAAGCAGGCATGTGGTTTTGTTGTGGGCGAAACTGGCCGATTCACAACCATGACATTTACAGTTCAAATATCTGCCGCTCTAGGGGGCACTTTAGGTCATCTTCCACGCTTTTCCTTCAGTCAAAATCCCCTTGGCATGGTCAGGTTAGCAGCAGCAGCAGCTCCTGCCAGGACAAAACAAAACAAAAAACGGGTTAATCTGGACTCAAAATCTGTCAGTTGTAGAGCTTGTCTCATGCAACTTCTTCCACTCGACTGAAAAACTCAAAATATGGGTGCTCATGTGGTACCAAAACCTAAATAGTACCGAGAATCGCCGAAACCAAACCTGTCACGAGAAGCTGTATCGCAAAAACAAAACTACGATGAGTAAAAACATCTTTGCACAGCTGTTTGTGTTGAATTGTTAACTTGTATGTTAGCTAAAGCTCTCAACTATTGTTATTACCACAGCTTCAAAGACTCAACCTACTTACTCACATACCTATTCTACTGCAACAATCTTCCTGACTCACGCACAAGAACAACTTTGCTTGGCGTTTCTAGGTCAAATGTAGCATTATAATAAATTGAATAGGATAAATGACCTGAAATCTACATTTCTGGTTTATAGCATTAAGATAAGCCATGAAATACACTGTCTATCTATGTTTTGATAAATTAACTACTATAATCTTATCCCAAGTCCTATCTATTCAACAAATCATGCTTTTTTCTCACACTTGCACTATCCTGGTTTAGTAGGCCAAAGAACAGACCGCATGCTGAAGTAAGGCTCCCTAATACTGATGCATTATGGGGTTTAACAAAGGGCATTGAGGTTAGCCATACACGTTGCAGCATACAGCAGAAAAATGCAAAGAATCCTGCACAGACGTAGAGAAAAAGGGAGGATTAGGCATGTGATAGATGTATGGTATAATACATTGGACTGTACAGTAT
This sequence comes from Boleophthalmus pectinirostris, assembly GCF_026225935.1. Taxonomy (NCBI): domain Eukaryota; kingdom Metazoa; phylum Chordata; class Actinopteri; order Gobiiformes; family Gobiidae; genus Boleophthalmus; species Boleophthalmus pectinirostris. The sequence goes on along the minus strand of NW_026571018.1, from coordinate 31,749,021 downwards.
TGTGGCCACTGAAGGCTTGACCAAGTGAATAGAATGACTTGTCTGGGCATGTTTGGGCTAATGGACGAGGGAGTTACTATGGCAACTGGGTTTAATTAAGCGTTTTTGGTCTAATTATTCTTAACTTTATTCATGCAATTTGCATAAGTGGATATGTCTTTACGATCTTGCAAGAAAGTAAAAAAAATATATAAAATAAAACAACAAACAAATAAAAACAAGATAAAAATAGTGTTTTCAGGATATATCTTAAAACATGAGATTGTTGACGTATTTATATAACATCAAGATTAAATTAGCCTTTTTGAAATTTCTGTAAAGTTTAAATTTAGTAAGTTAAAGTAACCCAGTAGTTCTGGAATTTGACATAAAAATTACAAATTGTTGTTTATCTATGTCGCAAATAACACAAATGATCAACATGGAAATAAGCCTGTAATGATAACAGATTTTGCTGGACGATTAATTTACCAATAATTTACTGCAATAAATGATAATATTGACATTTTGACAATTTTCAACTAATACAATAACCATGGAATAAAAATGCAAAGAAGGAACTGCAAGACAACCAAAAACAATAGGCTTAATTACAATAGACTTGTTCACATAAGAACAGCCTCATGAAGTCTGGTTTAATACAGAATTTGTTTTCTAATATCCTAGTTAGACTACTAGGGCGGGGTATCATCATGAAGTTGCCGATACGATACATACCTCGATAAGTAGGCCACGATACAATATGTTTTTCGATACAGTAAGCTTTGGATTCAATATGATATATTTCAAATCAACTGATACTAATCAAGTTTGTGCAAAGTAAATACAGAAAAAACACCCATTTTACTCAAAACTGTGAAAATGTCAACACAATTGTAGCTCTTACACAAAATAATTGACTAAAATATACCTAAAAATGACTCTTGATGATATATCGATACAGCAGCCCACGATATCAATACTGTATCATCAAATTAAACAATACAATATATCGATATTTCAATATTTTCGCACAGTCCTATAGACTACAGTCCACATTTTAAGGCTGTGTGCCACCAGAAACCTGAACAGAACTGAAGAAGCCATTTGGATCAGCAGTGTAAAGTCTTCACTCTAAAAACTTTTATCCAGTTGACAGTTGACCAGTTTAATTTTCTTTTGCTGTGGATACTACCTGGATACAGCAAGGACTTGTTAACAAAAATGCACTTGAATAAACCATTGCTGAACCAACACGCATTGAAATAGAATTTAACGCAGCCAAAAAAGTTATTGAGCTTGTTCAAAGTTATCGTATGATTAATTGATTTATTGAATATCGTTACAGGTCTACATGGAAATACTTTTTTAGAACAATCTTCCTATAAACCGCAATTTTAGGTATCAAAAATAACCCATACAGTACCAGAGTGTGTCATTTCACCTTTTATATAGAACTAAATCTGTTAAAAACGCTTGAAAAAATAATAATCTGATATCCATTGCAGGTCCTTGTATAACCCGATCTAATCAAAGTAAATATGTGCACAGGTGCATCCTTGATCTAACCTAGTTTTTAATCATTTTAATTGCTGTCAATATGAAGCCAGGCCTTTCTCTAATCTCTTCACCGCATCCATTATTGAAGACCAGAGGGCAGAGGCTGCGAATTGGGACATAATAGTGGGTTGAGTTTTATAATGACTTCTAATGAGCGGTTGTCTCCCTGTGGACCGGTGTCTGTGACTTTGAGAGGTTGCAGTCACATACCTGTCATGCTCTGCGCTGTTAGCAAAACAAACACCACACCCAGGCAAACAGGCTCGTAATGAAATGTATAAATAGGTCGCTAAATAGTTATCTGGCAGTGATGGTGACTGTGAGAACTCGAGATAGTTTTCAAGCATTTTGAAGCCATTTAGAATTAGAACAAGTTGTTTTTGCTCTTCTGAATACAAAAAATCTGTTTGGCGTATCTCTGACCATACATTGCAATATCACTTTTAACCACGCATGCTGTAACTGTGCACATGTGCTTCGAATTTCAGAGATAACAAGGCTCAAGGAAGTCAGACTCTTAATGACTTTTTTGTCCAGGAAACGTCACTAACGCACATGTTTAAACTAAGGCTCGTTTCATTTATGATACAACTTCCGCAGTGGACAAAGCTACATTAAAATACTACACTACACTGTATGTGACAAAAAGTAAAAGTATCATCCCAACTGTAAAATGGTTAATAAATGAAAACAAACCCAATCCAACTAAAATCTGGTAGACATTGTGGACATTGCACAGTTAAAAGACAGTCAGAAGTAGTTTAGTTTAGTCTTTATTTGGAGAGACAATGTACTGAGTCATTAAGCTCTTAAAAAACAGAGATGTTATGCACCAGATTATAGCTAAATAGCAAGTTTCCATCTGCAGTCCCTAGTAGACTTGTTAGGTTAATTGATGAGGACTACCAAAAGTGAATTCACAAACTTCTCATAAGTATTATTAACAAACTCACTGCTATTTCTTAAAGATATACAGACCTGGAGTGTGTTTTGTTTTGTTTCATTCACACATGTTTAACGCACAAACCCTACATGGATAGTAATACAGGAAGTGCTCCACTGTGTTTTTAAACTCCATACACCTTCACAAGAATCATCTGGATAATTTCTGAACTGGAGTTGCCAATCTCTACTGAATCTGAACTGAAAACTACCACTACATGACATCACTAGGTGGAACAGAGCATTTTGAGCTTTAGAGGTGTAGACAGATAAACGATACAATAAACGATTACTCCAACATGTGTGAATGAAACAAAACACAACTCTGGGTGTTTTTGATGAGATAACAACAATAAATTGTGTCTCAAAGCTTACAAGAGTCCATTTTGTTGACAATATTCAAGTACTACAAGTAATACAGGATAGACTCCAATTCAAATTCCAGAGAAGAGAAAACAATAATAAGAACAAAACAAGGACAGGCCATTGTATAGTCTGTATTTAAATATGAGCGTATGCAAGAAAGCTGGGAGTGTTGAGTTTGTAGCCTGTAGTAAATTCACTGTACAAGCTCAAAATTCCATTGCAAAGATATCCCTTGGTGGTCGTTTTGCATATTCACAAACGCACTTGCCTACATCCATTGAGGCTACAGTATAGAGGGGGTTTCCATGTGTTTATATTGAGCCGTCTGATCTACCGAAATGCCCAGTGAGTGTGTATGTGTGTGTGTGTGTGTGTGTGTGTGTGAGATGGGTTAGCTTCCTCCCTCTCTCTCTCTCTCCTCTCTTCCCTCTCCGAAAAAGAGAAAGAGGCTCCCAAACAGGGGTGCGATCAAGTGGAAGTGATGTAGGGGACAGGCGGTGACAAAATGTACGGAGAGCGGAGCGGGGAGGGGAGCTGCTTTGGCTAGGGGGCAACCGGCCGAAACAAATACCCTAACACGCAAGCCACAAGAACGAGAGCCAAAGGGGAACCCAAACAAAAGCTAAAGGTTGAAGGATGTCTTAGCGGTCGGCGATGCTTTAAACGAGCCAGGTCAGCGTACAAGAGTGTGTTTCCAAAGTTTCGGAAAGTTTTTAAAGAAGAGAAACTTACCTTGGCGTTCCCGGCTTCCATTTAAAAGATAAGGCTCTCTAACATAAACAGCAAGTGCAGCGCTGAGTTCGCAATCGGATCATCTTTCGGGATATCCAAGGAGCGGTGGGTATAGAAGACTTTGTGTGAGCAAGTTTCTTCTCTTCCTCTCACTCTCTCTCTCCTCACCCCCCGCACCGAGCGAGAGCAAAGTCTACCGCTGTTGCCGCTACCGCTGCTGGCCGGGCCCCCCCTGATTGGCCAGCCGATGACGTCCAGGATCTGTGCACAATGAGAGCGGCGGAGGGGGAGAGAGAGCGAGAGAGAGAGATAGAAAGGAAGGGAGAGAGAGAAAGAGAGAGAGAGAAAAGAGGCCTCGCATTCCTGGCTGGCTTCAAAGACGGAGCAAGGGCCATTCATTCCCGAGGCCCTGAGACCGGCGCATGGAGACTGGTCTGAGAGAGAGAGGCAGAGAGAGAGAGAGGAGATAGGAGAGCTGGAGAGGGGGGAGAGGGACAGATGGATGCAAAGAAAGAGAGAGAAGATGGAGACAGAGAGTGAGGAAAAAGAGAAAGTCTATGAGAGAGAGAAAGTGAGAACTAAAGATAGAGAAGAGCTGGTGTATGAATAAGAGGAAGGAAAGAGAGATATGGAGACGGGGGGAAGAGACAGAGAGAGAGAGAGAAAGAGAGAAAGGCAGAGAGAGAATGAGAGACAGAGAGAGAGAGAAACGGACAGAGAGAAAGACAGAAAGAGAGGCAAAGAGAGACAGAGAGAAAGACAGACAAAGAAAAAGAGAGACACAGAGAGAAAGACAAACAAAGAAAAAGATAGAGATAAAGAGAGAGACAGAGAGTGAGAGACACAGAGAGAAAGACAGCAAAAGAGGGACAGAAAGAGAGGCAAAGAGAGAGACAGAGAGAAAGACAGACAAACAAAAAGAGAGAGACAGAGAGAAAGACAGACAAACAAAAAGAGAGAGGCAGGGAGAAAGACAGACAAAGAAAACGCGAGAGGGAGGAAAAGAGAGAGACAAAAAGAGAGAAGCAGAGAGAGGAGAAGGGATAGAGAGAGGGAGGGGTAAAGCCACAGGAGCGAACCATGTGACCTCCCAGAGTCCGACCCGAAACACTTACAAAGAGCCACCATCCGGATGCATTCTAACTTTCTCGAAGCAAAGCCTAACGTCCACTTTGTGATGGACACTTACAAGGGCGTCACACGGAGTCCAGCTAATTGGTGCCGCAGAAGAAACTGTTACTAACATGAAAGTGATTTATAGTAGGAGAAAGTAGTTTACTATCAATGGCACAATCCTTCACTCACAAGTCTCCAGCTGAATCATCACTAGGAGTTCCAACAATCACTTTAATCTGTAAAAACTAGCTTGCATTTGTGCTGTCCTCCTGCCATAATAAATGGAATACAATTTACTTTATGTTTTTTTATATCCACTTAATCTAACTAGGATATTAGAAATTCAATATAGAATTTGTTTTCTAATATCCTAGTTAAACTACTCGGGCTGGGTATCATTATGAAGTTGCTGATACTATACATACCTCGATACATAGGCCACGATACGATATGTTTTTTGATACACTGAGCTTTCAATTCGATACGATATATTTCAAATCAATTCAATATAGCTCAGTGAAAAAAGGCCAAATCGTGGCTGTGATACTAAAAGTCCACTAAGTTTGTGCAAAGTGAATAATGAAAAACACCCATTTTACTCAAAACTGTGAAAATGTCAACACAACTGCAGCTCTTACACAAAATAATTTACTAAAAATATACCTAAAAATTACTCTTGGTGATATATATCAATACAGCAGCCCACAATATCAATACTGTATCATTAAATTAAACAATATGATATATATCGATATTTCAATATTTTTGCACAGTCCTATAGACTACAGTCCACTTTTTAAGGCTGTGTGCCACCAGAAACCTGAACAGAACTGAAGAAGCCATTTGGATCAGCAGTGTAATGTCTTCACTCTAAAACCTTTAGTTCAGTTGACAGAATTGAACTTTCTTTTGCTGTGGAAACTACCTGGGCAACTGAGACACTTATTTATCTCATTTAACTTGATAATTTATTATATATGCTGTTCTATTGCTTTCTTGAACTTGGGGTGGAATTTTACCATTGACAAACAAATGAAGGTCATCTTATCTCTTATCTTTCCTTTTTCCTAATTATATGTCATGTCATTAGTCATTCACTCCCCACACAAATGGAAGAATGCAGTTTCTGTAGCTACAGCTTCCGAACTGACGGAAGTGACGAAAAAGTCAAAATAGCAAAATTCTCTCACTCATACGTCACATTCAAACAAGTCGACTAAAGAAATCCTTGGTCGAATACAGATATGTCCTGTTAACTAAAAAGGGGAGAGGCAAAAGCTCTCAAAACTATAACATATTATCTAAAAACAACTATTTATGCGAGAAAAAGAACCAGGAAACAATGCTGATGTCCCATATAAATTCATATAATCTACAAATTTTGGTTGACTTAGACTTAAAAGTAAAGACTGGCATTGATAACTGTTAATCTTATCACTTATCATACACTATATTTAATTGGTTTAAATGCAATCAACGTCTGAATGTTACTTTCTAAGATCGTGAACACTCTGCCCGGCAACCGAGCTAAGTACCCTCTCACGGTTTAGCCTTAAGCGGCCCAAGAATGCAACAATCATACGCTTAAATAAATCTGATATTATCAAAAATGTCAAGCAAGGACACATTTTTAGGAGATTACATGCTGGGAATTCCTTTAGAATCTGAGGATTGTGTTATACGAGTTATATTATCTTAATGAGAGAGACTGGACCACCTTAAAGAGTCCCATATTACACATGATTTTCTGTTCTATGTTTTAATGTTGTTTTTGTATCATTTACACATGTTTAACACACAGACTCTTTATATCTACGCTGAGTTGTTCTCTCAAATAGAAAATGCTGTAGAATTATTTGGATAATTTCAGCGACAGAATTGCCAATCTCTACTGAACTAAAGGTAAAAGGCAGCTGTTAACTTGAAAACTACTGCTTCGTGACGTCACAAGGTGGAACAGAGCATTTTGAGCTTTGGAGATGTGGACAGATTAAAAATGAAGTATTAATCAAATGTATGAATGAAACAAAATGCAACTCCAGGTATGTTTCCAGAGGTAACAGCATGACAACATGACTTAAAGTCTCATATAGGATCTTTAACAGCAGGATAAGGAACAAGATTAAAAAATTCTTTAAAATATTGTGGCAGTGGACCAGCTGAGAGTATTCTGGCATGTTTAAGTGGGTGAAAGATTGACCTCTGACCGGGACACTAAATGGATTGCTGTAGTGGTTTTAATCCTGTTGTTTCTCAATCACAATAGCGAACTGGAGCCAACGGAAACACAAACAGCAGGTGACATATGGACCCTAGATAAACAGCCTCGTTCTTATAGTCACACAGTAGTTTTTCCATAGCAGGTATTTGCTCTTCTTGAACTTTCTTAGGTTTGTAAGAGTAATACAACAATAAGAATTTTGAACATGCTTTTTCAGTGGGCAAAGTTACGATAATATTTCAAATGTTACATAAAATATTGCATTCTCTCATATTAATTTCAATTTGGATTTTTTAAATCAGATTGCAATGGTTCACTTTCTGGTTCAATTAAACATCCTGTATGACACAAAATTGACTCTTCTACCTTTAATTCTGTAGAGATAAGATATTCCATGGCTCAAATTATCTCGATGACTCTAGTGAAGGTGTATGGAGTTTAAAAACACATTGGAGCACTTCCTGTATTACCAAGTGACATCACAAGGTGGAGTGTATTCAGTTTAAGAAGAGAACTCAGCCAAAATATGCAGGGTTTGTGTGTTTAAGATGAATGAATGAAACAAAATACAACTCCAAGCATGTTTTGATGAGGAAGATCACCATCAGATCAGAAAATAGTATACTATGGGCACTTAAAAAATAATAAAAGAAACATTTTAAAAAATGGCTTAAAAAGTAACTTAGAGTTGGAGTCCCTGGGAACTAAAACTATTTAACCTGGCATATTCTTTCTTAGCAGTCATACAGACAGACATTCAGACAAGAATTTTAGTCCCTTTTGCAGAGAAAGTCACTCAACAAATCCTGCATAACCACATTTTTTCTTTTGTTAGAGATCATTCATACATTTCGTTCACAGGGCTAAACCACTTAAAATATGTAGCATAGCACTGGCGCAGAAGGCTTTAATGGGACAAACACTTGACTGAGGCTCGACTTGGACTCACGCCTCCTCCGGATACAAGTAAAGCATCACTTTTATTGTCCGCCCAGTGAGACGCAACAGGGAGGAAGTGAGTATGAAAAGCTGGAAGTGTCTAAGAGCTTAAGACCTTCCACGGTAAACTGTCTGGTATCGGCAAAAACACAAAAAAACTTAAACATGGAACTGATGCCTGCTGTGTCTGCAATGGTGTGTTTAAAGAATCTCATTGCATGGTTTCAAGGTACTATATTACAAATGATATTTTAATCTCTAACATGTCTTTATAGTCACATAAAAAAAAATAATAAAAAAATAAAGTTTGAATAATAGTCAAATTGTTGCTTAATTTAAAAAAAAGAAGAATTTAAATGTCAGCAATGAGGTGACCATAGACTATAAATGGACATAGCTAACCTGCTTGCCACCGCATTCCAAATAGGAAGTGAGCATGGACGTACTTCCGGCTCCATCGACTCTGGCTCCAATTCACTTTGTATTGAAAAAAACATCATGTCCATAAATCAATTCCGATTCTGTGAAACTTGGCTCCAAATTCCTCTCATAACTGCCGGCATCTGCAAGCTTCATCTGACTGGAGTCGAACGCAACACAGGACCTCATTTCCTAGTGAGCCAGAGTGGTGGAGACGTGTGGAGACACTTTTTAAAATATTCCATCCAGTCCTTGTATTTGCAGAGGTCGCTGGTGCTAGGCTAGTGCATGTCAATGACCATAGTTATCCTGCCACTAAAAACAGTCTTACCCACTCCACAAAGCACCCGAGGCTGAACAAATATAACGCCAGACTGTCGATGTGAATGTCAGAATAATTTTAGGAGTAAAACCAGCCTTGCATTTGAAGGATTTATGTCTGAGCAGCAGCAGCAACGAGTTGTACTTCCTGACAGAAAGCTCGGCAGCGGTGGACTGATATCACCTAGCACCTATCTTCCTGGCAAAGTAAAATTCCACTGCTGCTGAGAAAATAGTCTCTCAACATGCAACGATTCATGCGATGCAAGGTTAGTTTTATTTCAAACATTATTCTATCAACACAGACATTATTCTAAGACCATTCCAGCGACCTCTGCGACAAGGACTGGATGGATTATTTTAAAACGTGTCGCCACACGTCTCCAACACTCTGGCTAACTAGGAAATGTGGTCCAAATTTCCGGACTGTCCCTTTAATCCACTTCTCTATACAGGCCATGGTGGTAACTTAGGACCATACAAAACTTCAAAATAAAATATGGAGTGTATGTGAAACTTTCCACAACACAAAGTAATAAAAATTGTTCAACATTATTTTAAATATTTGATTTGTAAATACGTTTAATGCATACATTCACCTTTTATCTGATTATACTGCATTATGGCTCTATTTTTGTAAAGTTTTTGGAAAAACATACAGTACACTTATGATTTATACAGGTCACTTCCTATTATAAATTATATTCATGCAACAGCACAGTGTATTCAAGCCTATTTTACAATCCCTCATTTCAAAGTTACAATAGTTTGATAAGACTTTTATTTTTATTGCTGATATTGTTTCATTTCAAGGTAAATAGAACTTTCAGTTATGGTCCAGTGTTCTGCGGGGCAGGCCTCACATCTCGGTCTAAAATCTGACCTAAATACTTTAATGACAGGACTTTACTTCCACACTCTGCTATCTTTAGACAATATTTAATTAGATGAGGTAGCGATTGAGACAGAGCCTGTGTTTCTTGACAATGGAAGGGTTCATTAGCAAAACCAGATATTTAAGTTTTGAAACGAATCAGGTCAAATCCACTCAACGAAGAAAAGATACAGTAAGTTAAAAAGTATTCAGGTCTGGAATACTTTTTAACTATCCGCAAAGTCAGTTTCAAGTGAATGATTTTTTTTATTCATCTACGTAACGACATCTGACTTTGCAAATGAACTTTTCACCTGCACTAGAACAACACAGTAGAAAGTTACTAGCCAATAAAAACACCAATGTGGTCATGTGTTATCGCCGGTGGTAAAACATTTTCAACTGAATTTTTATAACAAATTAAAACTTATGTAACTTTCCTGGTAGAGCAGCTTGTCTCCAACTGCTTTGCCTAAAATGTTCAACAGTATAGCATTAAGCATCAGTCTCCATGGAGGCAAACATGGCATTACCAATCCCAGTTCCGAAGGTCAGATCTGTGGAGAGGCGAGCCCACTGTGCCCACTGTACACTGTCATAGTTGACTGGACACACTTTATTTTTCATTAAAATACTTTGACACATTTTATTTTTAGTTTCTATGTTCAGAGCAGACAGTGTACCTCAAATATGCAAAGAAGTACACACCTATGTTCTCTAAAACACAACATGGCTGCAAACTGAGACACACCCGGCTAAAAGCATGTATCCTTTATTAGTTAACCATTAAACAGGAACTACTGCATTCTGCTTTACAGTATGAAAAATAAGTCCATATATCAGTTTTGTGTGGTGAACCAAAGCAACCACAAGTAATATGATCAAGTTAAAAGTAATACAGTAGAAATCCTTCTTGTCACAGCAGCTATGTGCAGTAATTTTTTTGTCACTGTATGTAGGAATGCACCGGTACAGCTTTTTCAGTTCTGATACTGATACAGATACTTGGACTTTAAGGCTACGTTTATATGATGACGGTCTGAAAAGAAGATGCAAAAGTGGCGTCGTGTCTTCACTTTTTATTCCGCGTTTAGACGAGCGTTTTCGGGAGGAAATCTGCGTGCATACGATGATGCAAAAGTGTGTGGAATTCGATTGGGTAAGCATGCCATACGACATGTTTGTTTCTATGTACTGTATGTATGTGACGTAAACGCATACACGATGTGAGCAGATCTGACCAGAGTTCTGTGTCTTGGGCAGTGTAGACAGAAACGCTACGGTGGAGTGCATTCAGCTTTTCCACTCTGGAGGGTGGTTTCAGATTTTTGCGTTTTTAAGTCCCAAAAACACTGTCACCATCTAAACGAAAGGCACAACCGATAAAATATTTTGTTGTTTTTACCTGCAAGTGTTCTCATGTAAACAGGCCCTAAGTATCTGCCAGTAACTGATATTAACCGTTAACAGGGATGGAAAAGGCACTTATTTCCTTAAAACATAGTTAACTTATTACACAGAGATCCAACTGTGTTATGTAACCATTACTTATCCTTCAAATCACCACTGAACATACTTTTATACTGAGGTATAAAAGTCCAAACATTATGAGATGTTCTAGGCCAAAAATGAGCCTGTAAATAGTCTTATTATATCCAATTAAAAGCTCAGTCACAATATCGCCTTAATTTATACCATTGAACCTGACCTTTGATTTGATACCAGGATCTGTATTGGTGCATTCCTAATTGTAGGTATTAGAAATCATGTATTTAATGCTTTATAATATAGGTACTGGTAGATGTGTAAAAAACAAAAAAACAAAATCGACTTTTATTTTGTCTTTTTCAGCTTGTGGTATGTGTTATCCAATGTGTTATGCAGGAACGTTCTGACCCAGGTCTAAGTCTGCTGACAGAGGGAAGAGTCAAGGATAATTATAGAAGCAATGGGATTACGAGGAATTTGATAGCCCATCTCAAAACTATCTCACACGGTTTCATGATAAAGACTCACGTGGGCCGTGTGTCAGCCCGAGATTGGAGAGTCTAATTTTACCACCCTGAGCGTTGTGTTCTTGGAGATTGATTTTCCAAAACTCTTGCGCTGTTAACCCAGCCCTAAAACATGCACACAAGGTTAATCACAACAAAAAATAATCACACAAGGAAGTAGTCAAATATTAATAAACTGACTAGAATATGCCAGTGATGTTAATGATAAACATACTGTATCAGATGATAATATTCAGTGAAAGGTTGTGTTCAAGGTCACATATATGAAACTGATTAAATGCACCATACTGATAATGGGATTCAATATTGGCACAGTAACAGGAGATTTGCTGGAACAGTTCAGTTATCCTGATTAGTTTTATTACATCAGATTAAAGGCCCATTTACTGGCTGATAGATCCAGAAGATCTCATAATGCCTAAACTTTACTTCATACAAGGCTGTTCAGTAGTTAGTTGCAGAAAAAATAACAATTGCATAACACAGTTGGATCATTTGTAATCATTTGGGGGAAAATGCCAATTTTGGTCCTGATACTGGTATTGATTAATATCAGGTATGCTTAAAGCTTTAGTAGTATCTATTTAGTATCATATCGGAGCTGGAAAAGCTGGATCAGCACATCCTTGAAAATTATTCGGAAGTTGTAATTTCTTCATACTCCTTTTCTAATAGGGATGTGCAAAAATATCAGAATATCATTATATCGTATTGTTTAATGTGTTATATATAGTACATATAGTAGATACAGTATAGATATCATGGGCTGCTGTATCAATTTATCACCAAGAGTATTTTTTTGTATATTTTACTAAATTATTTTGTTACAGAGCTACAGTTTTGTTGTTTGTTTAGAAGAAGGAAACTCTTTTATGCAACACATTTGACATTTTCATTGCTTTAATGAGTAAAATGGGCATTTTTCAGATTAACTTTGCACAAGAAGTGGACCATTATTTTTTATTGAACCGTATCAAATCGCTTTGAAATACATCATATCGAATCGAAAGTGCACTGTATCGATATCGTATCGTGGCCTGTGTATGGAGGTATGTATCATATCAGCAACTTCTTAATGATGCCCAGCCCTATTTTCTAATGTTGACATGCTGTCTTTGTTAAGTATTCTTGATTATTCATTCATGTTTTGTTATTATTATATGTTCTGTCATGTTTGTAATAAAATGAATGCATCCTCCAGTTAGGTACCAAGTCTAGCAAACAGAGGACAACTTTGAAGGATGGGTCAAATGCAGAAAATACATTTTCAATAAACCATACTCTTATTTTGTTTCTTTTCCCTCTACTTTTGTGATTGTTTTATCAAATAGAAGCAGCCGATGCAAGAACAGCCTATCAATTGTGCCACCAAAAGAATCATCTCTGAATTTGATATTATACAAATGATTCTAATTCTCGCCAGTAAATAATAATCATTCCTTTGAACTGCTGTTTTTACTCTACATGCCTTGCCCACTTTTGTTTTGAAGGTTTGGAATGTAGGTTTGTATAGCTGTATTAGAAAACAAATACATGGAATGCTTAAAGGAAAAAGTTCACATGCTATATTTCATCATGCAAACTCAATATTGATACTAAGGAATAGTCTCGATACTCAGTACTGATTCCAATACCTCAGTAAATTAAAAACACTCCTTAGGTGGGTTCCAAAGTGGTCCATGGGCGTATACTAGTCTATGTGCTCTTATACTTGTTCTCATACAGCTCAGCAGTGGCGGACTTAGCAATTTGGGAGCCCTAGGCGAATTTGAGTTTGGAACCCTCACTATAATGCGCTTTTTTTTTTTTTTATATATTTATTGTCTGTTCTTTCCCATTGTTCTTGAGACATGCACATCTCTATTTATTTGAATCATGGTGGATTGGAAACTTGTCTTATTAGTTACTTGGCCTACTAGATAACCAGAACTGAAAGTAGTTTTATTTTTTTTACTAGTACAATTATATTTTTGTTTACATCCATTATACTACTACTACTACTACTACTATTAATAATAATAATACATTTTATTTATTAGGTGCCTTTCTGGACACTCAAGGTCACTTTACAACAACATAAACAAGTTAAATACTATTAAAACATGCAATTAAAAGCATACAGTTAAAGTGGGACAGTATTTTAAATTACTGATTGTATTTAATTTCATTACTTTTGATTATTTTATTTTTTTTTTATAATTATAAACTACTCTCATTTAATCTGATATTGAAAGAAAATCAAATTGCTCTGAGGCCTCGGCTATTAATGACACTGAGGGCAATTGTGGCCCCTCCAGGTTTGGGGCCCCAAGTAGCCACCTACTTTTGCCTAATGGTAGCACCGCCTGTGCAGCTCAAGATCATTGTAAAGCTAGTCAGGAAAGGTTCTTTTCAGTCCTGTGTACGTGACTTTTTGCATAGAATTGATCTTATGTACCTAGCATTTCTTTAAGTATTGGCACTTTCTAATAAATATTAGGCTATATGGCCACACCAGCTTGTCCCAGTTTAATGCCATACTGTGCAACATTCTAATTTCACCCCAACATGAAAAATGACATAGTCCACCTTCATGCTTTTCTAGCTAAATTACCATTTTTTGGCATATACAAGGCGTGGGACTGAGCTAAAAAGAGTCTTGAATGTCCAATGACGACAGGTTTTACTGGATTAAAAAAGGAAAACGTGACGGCATATTACAGTATCTGACAAAGGAGTAGGAAGAGCTCTGAAAAAGTAGCTAAACAACAAGGGAGCCACGCGAGACAAAAGATGTTCAGAGAGAGGAATGTGTGAAAAGACAGGAGCAGTGAATAAGAGAAAGACGAGCTGGCCTGCAGGAAGTTGAACACAAGCCCCGAAAAAAACAATAACTACTGCCCTACTTCCTGTTCAAAGGTGGGAAAAACTTCACAACAGAAAAATGTGCCCCAACAAAAACACTGCATTGTTCAGCAGTGTCCCCAGGGAGAGTCCCACGTCCCTGAAGACACCGGGCTGTTTGCATAATTGACGTGCATACGCAAAACCAACGTGACACAAAGCAGCAGGACACGCATTCAAATGAGAGGTGTACAATACAATATGACATAAGGAATCTACGGACAACTCATCTGTGGTGTTGAGCATTTTCTAATCTGATTGTCTCCATGGAGATGTTATTGCTTTGTAGTGTTGTTGCAATACTAAATTTCAAACTCAATTTGTTACTAAGGAAAAGGCTCTGTACATTTTACCAATTTTGATACCACAATGATTCAGTTTGGGTTTGGGCACTTGGCCTTTGGTTTCTGCACAAACATCAATGTTGTTCTGTGATCGGTGCGCCCACCCAATTAACCGTACAGCAGGTATATACAAAGATGGATTCTCTTGAGTTTGTGAACTCACTAATATAGCAAGGTTACAAAATCTGGAATGTTTATGGTTTTTCAGTAGCGACACTTGTTAAATTGAGTATCTATTTTCAATACTGGTTTAATATTGATTAGAACCAGATTTTTAATACTGTTGACATCCATATTGCTTTGCCTGAAATGTTCCATAGTATAGCATTAACTTATCATCCATCCATTTTCTTCCGCTTATCCAGGGCCAGGTCACAGGGGCAGTAGTCTAAGTCTAAGCAGGACTCCCAGACTTCCTTCACCCCAGACACTCCCTCCAGCTCCTCCGGGAGGATACCAAGGCGTTCCCAGGCCAGCCAAGTGACGTAGTCCCTTCAGCGTGTCCTGGGTCTTCCCTGGGGCCTCCTCCCAGTGGGACATGCCCGGAACACCTCCTGAGGGAGACGCCCAGGAGGCATCCGGAACAGGTGCCCATTCCACCTGAGCTGGCTCCTCTTGAGGTGGAGGAGCAGCGACTCTACTCCGAGCTCCTCCCGTGTAACTGATCATTTTACATGTATTTATTACAGAAGAAAAATACCTTACCTCTCCACAAATCTGACCTGTACCTTGGCCTGATAGTGCTCGTGTTTATGGATAGACATTTCTGGCCATACTGTGGAACATTCCAGATAAAGCAATGATATCTCCAAGGAGACAAGCAGGTTGCAGACCCTCCACCAAAAAAATTCCACAAAGGACTTTTAATTAAGTCCTACATGAACAGTCCATAGCTTTGAGAAACTTAGACTCCACTATCCAGTACAGTCCATCTACAAGGCACAAACGGGCAGTGTGAGCTAACCCTTTGTCCTATCTCCATCCCTTTGGTTGTGTATGTGGGACCAGGCCGCAGTCACCATCTCTGCAAGCTTACATAATAGTTCACCAGCTGACCATAGACGCATGACAGACCAGGAATTCACCCGGGCTGGCCCCTTCATTGGGTACAGGACAGGGGGCAGAGGCTAAATACACA
Source organism: Boleophthalmus pectinirostris (assembly GCF_026225935.1). NCBI lineage: Eukaryota > Metazoa > Chordata > Actinopteri > Gobiiformes > Gobiidae > Boleophthalmus > Boleophthalmus pectinirostris. The sequence continues at coordinate 31,733,171 of NW_026571018.1, read as the reverse complement.
TCAACCAAGTTTATCTCATAGAAAATACCCCCCACTGAGAGACAAACCACAGGAAATAAGACCAAAAAATGCTATATAAACCTTTCAGGACAGGAAATTGTAATGAGGGGAAAGCCGATAAAAGACTTACTACACCCTATACAAAGCAGTGGGGTATAAGCCTTTTCAATTGACCTGTGTCTTATAAGTGCAGTTCATAACAGTTTTACATAAAGCGACTAGTGTTTGCTCTATAAACTAGTTTAGGTTTTGGTGAGGTGAATTATGGTTGTTTATACACAAAACACAGTCTTATGACAGAATTTAAGATTGCAAAAGAAAAGAAAAAAGAAAGAATATATAATCAAAAATAGTTCAGTCCAGTGGTATATAGGTTGACATAGCTTAAAAAAAAAAAAAACCTGTGTAAAAACTTACTAGCGCCGAAGCTCACTAAAGAAATTCTTGATCAGCTAAAGCCATCTTGCCGGCCGATTAGCCGGGTAAAAAGGGGGTGTGATCTCTATGATGTGACCCAAACTGCACTCACAAGAGAATAACTACACAGGAGTTCAACCAAAAACAAGTATTTGCATGGTGTATAAGAATTTAAATTGTCTTTATATGAAAAAAAAAAAGCAGAATAAACTCATGCACTCATTAAACTCAGATCCTTAAAGGTGCATGTTGTAACTTTTCTTGTGGAGGGTTCTGTCAAATTATTTTCTCCATGGACATGCGATAGCTTCATTTGGAATGTTTCGCAGTATGGTATTAAACCTTTCTATCTTCATGGAGACCAAACTAGATAAAGTTACAGGTCAGCTCTGTGAAGAGGCGACCATGCTCTCTGTCAGAATGCTTGTTTTTCCAGGTATTTCCAAGCTATAAAACCACCTGTAATTGAAAACTTGTAAGGTAGAGCTGTTTAAAGTCATACTGTGGAACATTCCAGGCAGAGCAATAACAGGAGATGATGGACCCCACAACAAAAAAGTTACATAGTGCACAATTAAAATCTAAACATAATAATTAATCGACTTATAAAAAATTTTGGTTGACTAAAACAACACTGATCAAAGTTCTCCTGTACTTACAGTTATTGCGTTGTCTTGATCTCCTCGGTCACCATCTTCTTCTTTCTTCCTCTTCCTTTAACCAACTTCAGTCTGAAATGAGACGATACACAATATTATTTCCATGAGCACATTTCGGACCCATTCAACACCTGCCGTGGTTTAACTTAGTGACTTATTATCCACACAGACCAGCTGACTCTTTATGGACCCCACGGAGCTTATCACTGAAGCTGGTGAAGTGCGCTTGGCATCGAGTACAGGCAAAGTAAATAGGTTACCAAGCGCAGCCCAGTCTGAGGTTTAGGTACGATATGCAAAATGTATTCAAAGGTACGCTTCAGCTCGTACAGTCAGAGGAACATACGGAAACAGCACCCTTGATACTTTTCTGTGATTGTATAAAAAGTAGTTGTAGTTATTTCATGGCTGGAGGACTGAGAGCAAGTTACGAGAAGTCTGCGCAGAAAAATTTTGTGATTCAGTTAGTTGATAACAGTCAGAGGAGTTGTTTGTAGTACTAGTGGTAGTAGTAGAAATACTGTGTCTGCTTCTTTATCTTTGTCTCTTTAGGCTGTTATCTTAAATGTCCTTCACTAAATAAATCATGTGCCTCCGAGCATGAAGTATTCATTGTTTCACACTATACTGGTACTACTAACTATTCTTTCTCATTTGCCTCAGATGCCCTTCCCACCCAGTTTCCTGATCAACTGGGACAGTGAGTTTCTTGACCTACTAGATAATACTTATATAATACTTTTTTTTTATAGACACCCAAATGCTATTGAAGCATATTTTGGACATTTTCAGCATTCAAGATTTCAACATTGTCAGTTTAAGGAACTGTTGCACAACACAATTACAAAGTCATTCTAATAAGCAAAACTAGCCAGTGGAAACACTAGCAATTTTGAAGAGGGGCCAAGAGATCAGAAATAAATCATGTAAGAAGAAGGAAAGATTTTTTAGGAATGCACCTCCTTAGTCCCTGGGATAAGGTCCGTTGATCCTGTGCAATGACTTGACTGTAACTCTACTCTCAATAATGATTTCAGCCAAAGTCTCTCATCTTTCCACAACTTCACAAATCCTGCACATCAACACACTATCCTGTTCATTTTGGGGAAGGACGGGTAATTATTAGACGGTGTTTTCCCCATTTTTTGGTAATCGTGCCGACCTCCTGCGGTGGCCAATGTCAGATTACGCTAAGAAATGACCGGCGGGGCAAGCGCACAATTGCATTCCTGTGTCAGCCTCCCCATGACTCAAACCTTTACACCAATTACAGAGACGTTTGAATCACAAACCATCGCTAAATACATAAGATAATAGCGACTGTAGGATTCAGATTCAAACTGTCAAAAGTACAAAAGCTTATGCAAGAACAGGTATGGAAAAGTGCAACAGATATTGTAAAATTATAAAATGAAAAATCCAGGGTGTATGTTCTTCATACAGTCCAAAACGCAGTCTAGCAAAAGAAATAGGGACAATCATCGTCTTTAATTTGTAACAAGGCAAATGTGAAATTTCAGTTGTGACCTGTGGTAAACTCTAATGAATAACTCTAATGATCATACATACGGCTGCACCAATGCAGCTTTTTCTGTTCAGATACCGATGCCGACACCGACACTTTGGCCCTAAGGATCAACCAATGCAGAGACTGAAAATATCATTTTTTTTTTTTAAACACAAACTGGATATGGTTAAAAATGACCAAATGTGGTGTGTGATTTCTCATTTAAAGTATATACAGACCAGCAAAAATAATACAAAGTGTTTAGGACCAACATTGTCCAGTCTATCATCTTTTGTCAATTTACACTGCAGACCAAAATGGGATATCAATGGGATATCAACTCAACTGATATCTTGGGACCTAGGGATGTAACAATAACCAAAATATCATCAAAAGTCTCACACTAATATCATGGGACATTACAAGATACTGAATTACAAGTTTTTTTTGTTAAATACAGTGTGATGGGCCCACAATAGCTAAAAAACAAAGAACTACATAGACCATGACCCTTTGCTCTGTTTCAGTCCAATCTAGAAGATGAAATAACTGTTAAAAAGTAGTAGAAAAGTATATTGTATATTTATAATTTTGTTAGCCTCTACAAAATATCGCAATAAGTATTGTACCGTGAGATGCATATTATGAAAATACTATATCGAGACTGATCCAACAAAATGTTCGATATCTCAGACCAGTATTGTATTAGTGCAACTCTAATCATACCATTTGTTAAAGTTTCAAGCGTTTTGTGTATCCAGAAGCTTAACAACCACAATGATCCGTTTCTTAACCCAGCAACTCAACCAACAGCAATTTTACATAAAGATTTTCAAACCACAATTACGGTAAAGAAAATATGCAAAAACACTATTGCAATATAAACTTCCTTCTAACTTTGACTTTGCATTTATCTATTGCCATTTTGCAGCAATGAACTGTTTCTAGTATACTGTTTTTTTAAGTGTCTCAAAGTGTCTAATGAAATTCAAAAAGAGGTATAGGCCCTCGGTGCAGTAAAATAGTGCAGTAAACATCACGGCAGCATGTACTTCAGACACATCTTCTCTTGTTCTCTTAGATCCACACTATTGGCAAACAAAATGGCCTCTGCGTTAAACTTCCATTAGCTTCCCTTACTCACCAGTCATCTGAAGCCACGGCCATTACTTTCCAGTGACATCACGTCTGCTAAATGGAGAAACAAAGACGAAGACGGGGGGACAAATCGTGAGAAACTGGGTCACTGTCCGCACTTAAACATGTGAAGAAAAGAGGAGCCCGGACTCAGCTAATCTTTCTTTCTGAACCTGCCAGGAGTCTGCGTAGCGTGAAAAGTCCAGCTACGCGATACCCTCTCTTCTGTACAACAGCAGTGTCCAAATAACAAGGAAACATTCAAGAGTCACACATTTGAATTGCAAAATAGGAGTCCGGCTTCACGTGACAATACAGCATTCTATACGGCCCGTAGTTTAACACTGAGCTTGAGGGCAGGTCACAATCCTATGGTACCACTTGCATTTTCACTGTCAGAATGCAAATGTTTGACCTGGTTTAAGGTAAGAATTTATTATTTAGCTACTGGGCCTGTCCACGAAAAGGCTCTTGACTGCAAGCATAAAATGTATGAACTGAGGTGAAATTTTGTTTTGAAAAGTGGCGGCATTGTTCAAATTGACAATCACTATTTTACGCCATTAATGCCACAGTATTAGGGGCGTAACAGTACACAAAAATCACGGTTCGGTTTTGAAGTCAGGGTTAATTTTTGGTACAGAATGGGAACAAAATGCAAAACCATTTGTGTGTTTATTAAATCTACATTCATGTTTTAACATTATACAAACAGGAAAATAAAATAAATGCAAAGTGCTGCTTGGTAATACTAAAAAGTAAAATAAAATATTCTCAAATAAGCAACAAACATATGAAAAAAATCAATTCCTTATAAACAGTAAACAAAACCTTTCAAAAAGTAAAGTGCAGCACTAACAGTTCCAGCATAAAGTTTTACTCAATCTTCAGATTTTTGGCCAGAAAAAACAGCTTGTCCACACATCTGCAGCAAGTACAGATCTGCTGCAGTTACAATGTCTCCAGTGGTTGAAAATATGTAATATGCGGAGATTCCTTACCAGCGAAAGGCAAAAGTGAGGACAGCGGTGTGACAACTGTAGTTTTGTGAGGATTCATATGGTTTGGGGGGACGTAGTCAAGGCACGGGGGCGATTGTTGTCAATGCGACCACCCTAACTATTGATTTACACACAAAATAGTGAAATAAAAACACCAGGATCACATAAAGCGGATTAACATGAACATTTTATGTCCAAACTAGAAAAGCACTCAGAGAGCGCAGACCTCCGCCAAGGACTACAGTCCCCCTCATATTAATTGTGTTTTCCATAAATATTTGTCTCGTATCTTTCAATTTGGAATATGAAAGAGGATCCCATTGTCCATCCCTGAGTCAAATTTCATGAGGTTTGGTCAATAATTAACCGAGATATTGAGAAACAAAATTTTTGGCCCCATTTACCACAATGTTAACAAAAATTTCAAAGTGATCCAGAATCCAGGATTTCTTCTGGATCACCCCCAAAATGAAATCAGTCCTTCCTTTTCACATTTCCAACAAATCCTGAAAATTTCATCAAAATCGGTCCATAACTTTTTGAGTTATGTTGCTAACAGACAAACAAACAAACAAACAAACAACAAACGCCGGCAAAAACATAACCTCCTTGGCGGAGGTAAAAATGGGGACAGCAGCAGTTTCAGATGAAGTTTTTTTTTTTTTTCAATACAAAGTGATTTGGAGCCAGAGTAGATTGAAGCCAGAAATGCCCCATGCTCACTTCCTATATGGAACGCAGCAGCTAGCAGGTTACCTATGTCACCTGTGCCAATACAGTCTTTCACTGTGAGCAGACTTGCATCTCCACAAACCTGACTCTTATTTGACCTGGAGGAGGGAGCTGGAAATGCTATAACATTCTACTGTATGTCATAAAAACTTATCTATACCTCCATGTAGACTGTTTTGACGTATGATGTTAACTTTCTTAAATCATGCAGGTGACATGCCACTACCAAGAAATTACATACTGTATTTTTAATCAAGGAAATTTGTAGACTTTTACTTCCTAACAAGAAATGGTTTAACATCTGTAGGTCTTTTTGGTTCTTTTGTTCAAAATGTATGAAGTCTCCACAGAGCTATCCACGAAGCTGCCCTCCTAAAGTGATTACATAAAATCCCAGAATGTTATGAAAGCCACCAATTGACCCCAAAATGGCCACCCGCAACGTCAATCCGGGTTTAATGTTTGGAAAAGTAAGAAATATTTTTTAGAGAATGGCACGGCCACAGTGACCCGCACGGTTAGTTTAACAATGTCAAGAGAAATTAAGCAAATGAAATGGTTGAAATTCTCCACATTTTTGTAGAGTGCACTCAAAACTTATCAAGGACCTTAAATGTGATAGAGACTCCAAGTTACATCAAGTTCAACTGATAATTTGGAAGAACACAGTGTGTTTAAAGGGACAACAAAAATCCATTATCCAGTATTGTGTTAAAGACACAGCATTGATAAGATAAAAGGCGGAACTGAAATAATTTGTCTGGGTACACATTTACTAGAGGTGTAACGATATCTAAGTCTCACAATACGATATCGTCACGGTATGAACCTCACGGTATGATATTTATTGAGATATCGTGGCAAAGCTCGTGATATGGCGGGGAGGCTCACAGTTAGGGATGTAACAATATTCCAAATCTCTCGGTACGATATTTATTGCAACATTTTTTGGAGGCTAACAAAACTGTTAATATGCTACGTTTTCCTCTTAAAATGCATTGACAAGACTTAACTCAAAAAACTAAGACTTAAAAGTGCTTAGAACTTATTACTTCTTGTAGTCTGCACTGAAATGGAGCAAAGGATCATGGTCTATTTAGTTCCCTCTGTCTTTTTTTTAGCTATTGTTGCACCATAACTCTTAATTTAAGCAAAGAGACTTGTAATTTGATATATTGTGATGGTCCGCAACATTACTGTGAGAACTCTGACGATACAATATCACGATATTTCGGTTATTGTTACATCCCTAACATTTATTATATTATGTAATTAAGCAAGTATTTAAAAGGTTGGCAGTACATCAAATTGTTGAAAACATTGTGAATGCTGTTATGGGGTAAGTAGTTGATCATGCAAAATACTCTTGTACAAAGAGCTGATTAAAAAAATGGGACAGACGTAATTTAATATGTTGTAATCTTTCAAAAAATGGTACATTTCTGTTTCATGTTTGTGGGTCATTTTTAGGGATGCACCGATACAATAGGCTACTGGTATCAGATATTGTTGCCGATATTGAACATTTTTTGCCCAAAATGCCATGTCATATTTTTTCAAAGCTGTTGTACCACTACTTAAAATAATGAACATAGCGATGTCACAATAACTGAAATACTGTGATATCGTATTGTCAAAAGTCTCACAATAATATCGTGGACTGTCACAGTGTAGTGAATTACAAGTTCCTTTGCTTAAATACTTGGTTTTATAGTAGCAACAGCTTATGAAAATTGGAAACTACATATCCCATGATTCATTTCAGTGCAGACAATATGAATATATATGTTTTTTACTTGAATTCTTGGTTCCGTCATAATGCCAAAATCTTGTCAAGGTATTTTAAAAGGAAAAAAAATGTTCCATCTACAATTATATTAGCCTCATCAAAATATTGCAATAAATATCATACTGTGACATGCATATTGTGATAATATCGTACCAAGGGATTTGGATATCGTTACATCCTTAAATGAAAAGTTACAAAACACACTGGAATCATTTATAATCATTATGCTTTTACTTTCAATCTCTGCACTGGTTGATATCAGCGGATATTTAAAGCCAAAGTATTGATCCCTGTATATTCCTAGGCTAGACAGTCCTACATTTAAACTAATAATATTTTAAGACACATTTGGCACATTTCTGCTGGATTACAAAAATATTTTTCATGACTAATGTAACCGGTGTGCTGAAATTCTAATTTCATTCAAATCATTCAAATGAAATGAATGAACTCGCCTGAAGACAAATAGCCATTTTACCCAAGTATAAAGTATTGAGAAATATAAAGTATTTCATAACACTCAACAGAAAATATCTTGCCTTTTTCCACTTCATTAATCCAGAGCAAATCAGTACCAAATCACACACTCACTCCAGAGGCAGATTAAACTCTCAAAGTGTAATCCACTTTAAGCGCTTTCCCCATTAACAAGTTTTCATATTATAAAACTGACAGAATAATTCAAAAGAATCATATTATTTTATCCAGTGGGCTGTTGTAATAGAGTTTTAGCTTGTGCCCCCCATTGAAATCATGTTTAAAACCTGTTATAAAGGTGCTAATAATAACACTTCAGCTCAGGCTATTGTGATGTCTCTAGCCCAGCATTATCTTTACACCTCCACCGAGGCACCGCCACAAAGTCGAGACAAAACGCAATTGATGTTAACTTTTAATTGCCCTCCTTTTGAAAGTTATACAGTAACCCAATAGTTCAGATCATTATACCCGAGAGTCAAGCGATTTCTAATCTTTAAAGTGTTCCCATGTCTGGTACAGTGAAGAAGTTTGGGCACCGGTTACAATGGGGTCCTTTTAATGACTGTTTAGTTTCCTGCCACCTACCTCCTGGTGCTAGAGAGGGCGAGGTGCACGGAAAGGAGTAAAGGAAGAAGGGAACAAGGAGTTAAGTTGCCAGCACAAGATTAAACACTCTGGACTTTGTAGCCAAGATGAGAAAAAATAAGTCATAAATCCATCATCTACTTTTTTGACTAATACTCAACATAAAGTGTCAGATTCATAATTACAAAACATAACATATTTACCATATTTACTAAGGGTGTAACGATATCCAAGTCTCACAATATGATATTGCCACGGTATGAATCTCACCATACGATATTTATTGCGATATCGTGGGAAAGCTCACGATACAGTGGAGAGGCTCATGAATAGGGATGTAACAATATCCAAAGCTCTTATTACGATATTTTCATGATATATATCTCATGGAGGCTAACAAAACTGTTAATATTCTACTTTTTCCACTTAAAATGCCTTGACAATATTTAATCCAAAGAACTAAGACTTAAAAGTGCTTAGAATTGTCTCAAAAGAACTCAAAAACGCTCTGTCTCACCTTGTGATGTAATGAAGCGTTAGTTTTGGAGTTAATAGCTACCTTTTACCTTTTTTCAGGGCAGAAATCATCTAAATGATTCTAGTGAAGGTGTATGAAGTTGCAAAAAATAAGTAAAAAATAAACTAAGTTTCCAGCATTACTACATGACATCACAAGGTGGAACAGGGTGTTTTCTGTTTGAAAGTCAAACACAGCCTAAACGAGCAAGGTTGCAAGATGAAACAATGTTATCACAGATCAGAAAGTAGGAAAGAATATAGGCCTTTTAAAAGCTGAAAAAAGAACTTGTTATTCACTCAGATGAGTTTCTAAATGCTTTCAAAGATGAGAGCGAAGTTTACCATCACGGTAAAGCTTACAACAACTAACATGCTAATAAGTACTTCCTGCCTATTGAAAAATAAAATGCTACAATTGCTGGTTAGACAGCCTGCTGTAGACACACTGTATTTTGACCTCAAGAGCTGCTTATACAAAACATCTGCAAGACAATTTTGTTCAAATACAGTATAAGGGAAGAAATCAGGTAAAGTAGAGGGCCTTTAACTATGAACAAACCAGTAAACAGATTAAGGTTGTCAAAAGTATCTAAAATCAAATACTAATTGAAACTAGTATTGGAACGAGATACGAGATACGAGATTTTTGAGCAGATATCAAGTATGACAAGTGTTAAATTGTAATCTGAATGTCCCTTCTGGGTAACAAAACACATCCATCACTGTCTGCGCACCTGTTAAACACATTTTCTTTTCCCAGTAAAACTCAAACTATACTTGCTTTACAACCCAAAGTACTGTGCTCTTGTTTGAGACAGCTGTAAATTATGCGTCTTTTTATTTGAAGTGTATAATATCACAGGGGTGCATGCAGGGGCAGATCACGTTTCCGCTCACACCTTTTCATCAGGGGCTATGAAACCTGAGCGTCCCGTGGCAGACTGCGGGCACAGCGCACGCCCACGTTCACCTACTACCTCTACTACATACCCTACTATGCAAATACAACAACAGGTGTGGACATTAGGAAAAAGGCTGGAAAAATCATTAAATCTCAAATATTATGCTATTTTCTACTTCTTATATGCTACTTTCATCTTCTGTATGTTATAATGTTGTTTCCTCATCACAAACAGACCTGGAGTTGTGTTTTGTTTCATTCACTTGTTTAACACACAAACACTGTATATTTAGACTGAGCTCTTCTCTCAAACAGAAAACATTCATGTGGTAATACAGGAAGTGCTCCACTGCGTTTTTAAACTCCACACACCTTCACTAGAATCATTTGGATGATTTCAGCCCTGGAATTGCCGATCTCTACTGAACTAAAGGTAAATGGTAGACGTTAACTTGAAAACTACCCCTTCATGACATCACAAGGTGAAACAGAGCATTTTCAGCTTTGGAGATGTAGAAGGACAAATAAGAAAGCATTACTCAAACATGTGTGAATAAAACAAAACACAACTCCAGGTATGTTTTTGAGATGGGAACAGCATTATAACATGGCTAGAAGTCCATGGGTACATTTAATTTACTCATGTGAACTGATAATTTACTTTAATTAGCATAAAATACAATGTAATGTAAAGAGTGGTTTATACAAATGTATTAGGACTGCACACTTTTGGAAAAAAAAATAAATAAATCTATATGCATTTCACATTTTCACATTTTAGGAGCATTAACTACATATCCCATGATTCATTTCAGTGCAGACAACATGAAGAAATATGTTTTTTACTGGAATTTTTGGGATTGTAACAAAAATAATTCACATCAAAATCTTGTCATGGTATTTTAAAAGCAAAAAAGTGTCCTATCTACAATTATATAAGCCTCTCAAAGATATCGCAATAAATATAATACTGTGCATATCGTGATAATATCGTGATTTAGATAGCGTTACATCACTATATATAACTATTTGATAATTGCATCTAATGAAACTGCAATTTAGATTTGGTTGCTTTATATCATGCACAATAGCTGGAGACAGCAAATGCATGAAAAACTGCAACTTGAAATTTCATAATATTGGTTAATTTATGAGCATGGGATGAGACAAAACTTCTACAAGACAAGACACATCACAAGATTCAGTCCACGAGATCAAGAAAAGATGAGATTTTGATATCATTTTAAATAAATAAATAATGCCATTCTGTTCACTATTTTTGGCACACCGTTTTTGTTTTATTTAATTTCATACTTTTGCTGTCATTGTAGCAGCTTCTCTAGTAGAGTGACTCAGAAAAGTTAATCCTTTTTTTTTTTATCCATGGCAAATGTGTGCACAAACTTGTGGCAATTTAGTCTCTCGAGATCTTGTGGCACGAGATCTTGCCCCATCCCCATTAATCCATTCATAAATACACACCCCCTATTTAAAACTAAAACTAAAGCATATCATATCACTAAAAGAGCAGTTTGTCACCCCAAGTGTCAGCCTGACTCCCTGTCTGCCACACTCATCGCACCCCTCTGACATCTGACACTGCTCCATCACAATGAGGGGCCTATAGTGGCTCACAATGGCGTAGGTGTGGTCCTGTCAGATAAACCAGAAAGGGCAGACACGCACATGCTCCCAGTTGCCTCGGGACGCCCCAGCCCAGCCAGTGATCACCTCCGAAGGCCATTTATTTATCCGGCTGCACATCCATCAGACTGAACCTAAAGAGTGCCATTCTGCGCGAGACAAAAGGAGGAGGATCTGAGACGGCTGTCGCTGGTTTAAAACTATGGGGAAGCTAAAACTGCACCGTGCCCCTTGTCCCAATAAGAGATGCCACAGGGCTCAGTCAGAGTAAGGCTGTAAGAGGAGAGGGGGGTAGTTCAAGATGGAAGGATATATGTGCATGGTGGTAAGGGAGACGAAGGAATGCAGAAGAGACTAAGGAGGATTTGACAGCAATACTGAAGTTATTACAGATGCATACGTACAGATACGAGCATCTAAAATTAACTCGGAGGCATCTTTGTATGAAGGACCTCCTCAATGTCAGGAATGTCTATTTAAAGAGGAAAAGAACAGGGAGCAAGATTCAAGGTGCAGATTGTGATGCTACATTATCTTAAATCCTTAAAGGTCCTATATTACATAAAATTGACTCTTATGAGCTTTAAGTCAGGTGAAAACATTGATGCCGCTTTAAAAACATACCTGGAGTTGTGTTTTGTTTCGTTTACACTTGTTTGAATGTTAGTTTGTCTACATCTTCAAAACTCCAAAACCTTTTAAATTATGGTCAGTAGTATGATGAGAAGTGAGTTACATCGCCCGGACTGGCATCACCAGGGCCTCACCCTGGAACCAGACCTCCTCCCGCAGGGTCCGGCCGGGCACAGCAGTCTAAGCAGGGACTCCCAGACTTCCCTCACCCCGGACACTTTCTCCAGCTCCTCCGGGGGGACATGCCTGGAACACCTCCCTTGGAAGATGTTCCGGGCATGTCCCACTGGGAGGAGGGCCTAGAGAAGACCCGGGACAGGCTGGAGGGACTATGTCTCTCGGCTGGCCAGGGAACACCCTAGAGTCCCACCCCAGAGGATGAGGGGTGAAGGAAGTCTGGGAGTCCCTGCTTAGACTGCTACCTCGACGACCCGGCTCCAGAAAAACAGGAAAAAAATGGATGGATGGATTTTGGTCAGTAGAGATTGGCAATTCCAGGGCTGACATTATTTAAATGATTCTAATGAAGATGTGTGGAGTTTAAAAACACACTGAAGCACCTCCTGTAGTACCACATGACATTACAAGGTGGAACAGAGTGTTTCCTGTTTGAGCGAACTCTAAATATGCAAGGTTTGTGTGTTAAACAGGTGTGAATGAAACAAAACAAAACTCCAGGTCCATTTGAGATGAGAAAACAACATTATGACATAGATCATAAAATAGCCTAATATGGGCCATTTACTTAACTGGGATATTGCTAGTATAATTGGTTTTATATGGAGAACCAAGCAGTTAACTTTATGTCTACAGTAATTAGGTAAGACAGATATAATATAATAATTTGGTGCATTTTGTCAGCATTTTTAGATCAAACTGATATACCCATGACGCCAGTACATTTTTAGTGACCATAAACTGCAATAATCTTTGTCCAGAGAACGGCGATATCAGCTCCAACATTTGCCCAGGGTTACATAATATTATCATACACATTTACTGCAGCTCACACTCTGTACAGTAACAGTCATTGACTTTAACTGTACGTTCCACAGTTGCTAAGAACATCCACTAGTCAAGCCATTCCCTGTTACTGATTAAACCCAATTGGAAAACTTTAACTTCAGTGTTGAGTCTCGAGGCACACTTGCACTTCCCCATTATTCCAAATATAACTTATTGGCATTGACTTTGAACTCTTTATCAAATAGCTTTCGGGTTACGTTACCATAGTGAAGTCATGAGATAGACAAGAGTTAAATGACAAGGGAGCTATCTACAAATCTATGAATGCTAATGTTACACCAAATAACATTACATCATGACGTCCAAAGCTGATAAATTACAACCCATGTCAATTCCAATGACTTAATCAAGTCTATACTGACCATGACAAAGCAAAGTCGCTATGAGGTAATGCTGCCTAATATGTGAGAAATCCAAGCGGTTGCTATACCAACAACATCAATCACTAATGTCTTACATCAGAGAAAAACTATTATTTTAAAATACGTAAATAAGTAAAAATCCCGATTTGTTCTGTTTCTTGGCCTGATTATGTTACCTGCTTGATTTCAAGGAGCTACACTACTGGTCAAAAGTTTTAGAACACTCCGATTTTTCCAGTTATTTATCGCAGTTCAAGTCGTGCAAGTCCAGTGAAGAGCTTGAAATGGTACAAAGGTAAAAACTGAACAGACAGAGGTTAAAAAAGATAAAAAAAAGATAAAAGATACAAAACACAAGTCCAAGCTCTGCCAAAACTACAGGAAAAAGGAACAAGATGGTAAAGCTTTAAAACATGGAGTGTCCAGCACAGTGTCCAGACTTAAACCCCATCGAGCTGGTTTGGGATGAACTGGACAGAAGAGTGAAGCAACCTACAAGTGCCACACATTTATGGGAACTTCTGCAACAGACTTGGGAAGAACACTTTCATGTATTTTCAAGTTTAGAATATGTTTTGGTCAACAGTAAACAGTAAAAAATTGGAAAAAGTGTGGTGTTCTAAAACTTTTGACCGGTAGTGTAGGTAAGTCCTTAGTCCAACGACATATTGTGGAACATTACAGGCTAATAACATCTGCGTAGAGACTAGGGATGAAACAATAACTGAAATATCGTGATATCGTATCGTCAAAGTTCTCACAATAGTATCGTGGACCATCACAATATATTGAATTACAAGTCTCTTTGTTTAAATTAAGAATTACTTGCAGCAACAGCTAAAAAAAAAACAACAGAGGGAACTACATAGACCATGATCCTTTGCTCCATTTCAGTATAGACTACAAGAAGAAATAACAGTTCTAAGCACTTTTAAGTCTTAGTTCTTTGGGTTAAGTCTTGTCAAGGCATTTTAAGAGGAAAAAACTTGCATATTAGTCCTCCACAAAATATAATAAATAAATACATCGTACCGTGAGATGCATATCATGAAAATATCGTACTGAGAGATTTGGATATCGTTACATCCCTAATCATGAGCCTCCCCACCATATCGTGAGCTTTACTACAAGTTCGCAATAAATATCGTACCGTGAGGTTCATACCGTGACAATATCGTATCGTGAGACTTGGACATCGTTACACCCCTAGTAGAGACAAAAAGGTGTAGACCCTCGCCTAGAAAAGTTATGTATTATACCTTTAAATCATTTGGATTTCTTAGGGTGCAATAGTATTCTCGATTTTTACGTTTATGATTCAACTAGGCCAGTCAGGATAATTACTATATGGACTTAATGTTCAATATATGAAATCTGGATATATTTTGGGGCTCAGTATTTATCATGGGTACAATTTCTTTGCAAAAATGGGGAGATTTGGGGTAATCAGTGACTTCTATGGATAATTATTGGTTCATTCTTTCTTTCTTATGCTTTTTAATGACACTATCCGTTTTAAAATTGTTTAAAATTATCCTGTATTATTGTTTGTGAGTCAGTTGGATAAAGTAGCATGACAAGCCTAGTTATGACTCCAATTTGCCTTTTTTGTCAATAGCATTTACAAAACATCTATTGACTTATGGTTTGTTCATAAAAGATCTACATTTGGGGTTGAGTCCTGTTCTAACACTGGACTTTGTAATGTAAAAATGAGTAACACTCTGATCTAGACCGTTTCCTGCTATAGGCTCAAGTTTGTCCCAAGGAGGAAATAAGACGAAACAAACTTTTTTTTTTCTTTCTCATTGTCTTAGTATAGTAAGATAAGCAATCGACCTCACCTAATACGATAAGTGATCAACCTTACCGCTCCCCTGCATCTGACTCATTTCTTATTTTGAGCCACTTCCTGGAATATTGAGAGAAACTACTTGGATTCTGTGAAAACAATCAAAACTGCCGTTACGCAGGTACAAAGGAACACGAGGGCAAACAGTAAACACAGAACTGGAAGTGCAAATGGTTTCATATTCATCACACCTGCCTCCTCCTTTCTAGCTGGCAACACCTGCTCTAACTGCAACTGCACTGTTTAATGGACATTTTGTTTTCTAATAACACAAAATAATTCTCAATCCTCAATCTAATTCTATCCCATTCACATATTAAGTTTTTTGTTTTATCTTTATGGTAACTGTGCTAAATTAAACATTGTAACTATTATCAAACCAGGTTATGACAGAAAAAATATAACAGGTGGTCATTTGTCAACACTATCACTTTAAGTTCACTGCCTAACTAACCTTATTGTGCAACACTTAGTGGCTACTAGTTAAACCCAAACTCCCATACATGCATTGTGTTATTGTGCCCTGGAGTAACCAAGCTGTTGATTGACAGGGATAGTTTCACCTGGACATTTTTTTATTTTTTTTTATTGAGATGTTTTGCCACCTGGAAGTCATTTCAATCTGAAGGTTCTAGTCTGAGAAGCTAGAATTTTTCAAACTACAGTGCTTGCTCTGGAAACAAGGTGGGACAGGCAATCCTTGTCTGGGAAAAAAAAAAAATAACTATGCCACTTATTGCCTCTATTAATCAATAAAGGACTGACTAAAGATTAGATAATGTTACTTTTATCTTTATGTATATGTTTATCTATATGTTTAAAAGTGCACAATGTAATTTTTCTGGTGGAGGGTTCGCCTGCAGTTTTGTCTTCATGACGATGTAATTGCTTTGCTTGAAATGTTTCACAGTATGGTATTAAATTTAACTATCTCCATGGAAACAAGATCTAAAAAGATTTGTGCAAAGGATGGATCGCTCACTGCAGGTATGCATGTTCTTTGAGAAATAAAAACACCAATAACTGAATGAATGAAAGATGGATAAGTTTAAGGCCACACTGTGAAACATTTCAGACCAAGTAACAGCACCTCCATGAAGGTAAGAAGCAGGTGGTGGACCCTCTACACTAGGGGTCTTCCAACCTGTAGCTCGGGAGGTATGAGTTGCTCTCCACCCCCTTCCAAGTAACTCACCAAGGTATTTCAGAATTTTATCAGTGTGATGAATAACAAAAATGTGGTTAATTACATGGCTTTTACTATTGTACATGTATCATTTTGAAGCCCAACTTTGTGCACTAATAAATAGACAACGGTTTATGTTTTTATGTTTTATAGGCATCTAACTGTACCCCAAGGCTTTCCCTCTTTCTTATATCTATATATATCATCTCAATTTCTTGCAGCCGGTAAAATGAGTAGCTCTCTGGCATTTTTGTTTTGTAAAGGTAGCTCACCAGAGGAAAAAGGTTGGAGACTTTTAAGCTACAACAACAAGCAAAAATAGTTATTTTCAATATCAGTTTATTGCCCAGTTTGATTCAGATTATGGGGGAAAAATGACACTCGGGGGAGCACCATAGTCTCCTTTATTAATGGGAAACCCTGAGACTAGCAACCTTTTCTATCTTAGACCACGCCAGGACGAATGAGAGATTACACAGACATGCTGGTTATTAATTGCGCAATGTGGTCTTGAATTAACATTAACCAGACTAAACCTGTTCACTCTCTCATGTGGCAGTTAAAGATAAAAACCCCGTCCAAAACCCATAGTAAAAAACCAATAAGGAATTTTCCACTGAGACTGGACTTACCCCAGCCATTCTAGACATCAATACAGCCTGGGTGTGGGAGTATACTGTTGTGAAAGCAAGGCAAATATCTGCACTATTTCAAAGCTCTGTGGTGGGTTAAGAGTCCGTATTTTTTTGTTTTCGTAAAGGAAGAAAAACAAAAAAACACGCAGAGTTAAGAATAGGGAGGACAGGAGATAGTGTTACAAGCCGGGGGTAAGTTTACATGTTTGGCCCGTGGCTTTGTGACCCCGCTGTTATTTAACGGGCGGCCTTTCAGACTCTCCTCCATCTTTTGTTTCCTCCTTTTCTTCCAGGTTTAATCCTACTGCAAACACACAGGTCTTTATGAGGCGTTCACATGGACAGGTACGACCCACAATACACTGGGGCTGCTGGACCTAGGTCACAAGTTTAATTTGTTAATGATTCATGATTCATCTTGACTAGAACTTTTTTAGGGCTTTAAGAGGTAACTAAAGCCATACTGACACCATGTATTCTTCATCTTCTAAGAATCCATACTTCACGGTTATGTAGCAATAACCAAAATATCTTAAGTCTCATAATAATATTGTGGCCATCGCAGTATATTGAATTTCAAGTCTCTTTGCTGAAATTCACTCTTATGGTGCAGCAACAGTAAAAAAACAGAGGGAACTACACAGACCATGATCCTTTGCTGTTACAATGCAGACTACATGAACAAATAACTGCTATTAAGCACTTTTAAATCTTAATTATTTGTTTTATAACAGTACCAAAGGCTAGTCAAGGCATTTTGAAAGGAAAAGCATATTTACAATTTGGTTAGTCTCCTCAAAATATTGCAATAAATATCGTATCGAGAGACTTGCAAATCATTACATCCCGACTGGTTAAATGTGCATGTCACTCACGGAAACTGACCAATAGAAGAGGTGAGAAGGGGCGAGTAGATTTTGAGTATGGAGCTGCAAAAAAAATAAAACTGACAAACTCATGGCATAGAGATTTTCAAGTTACACAGTTATAGATATTTGTAGTTTTCAAGTTATACAGCTTGATATACCCAATCCTAGTGCAATCTACTCACAATCACAAATGTATCGTATCGTCAAAGTTCTCACAATAATATCGTGGATCATCACAATATATTGAATTACAAGTCTCTTTGCTTAAATTAAGAGTTATGGTGCAGCAATACCTAAAAAAAACAGAGGGAACTACATAGACCATGATCCTTTCAGCGTAGACTACAGGAAGAAAAAACAGTTTGGATTAAGTCTTGTCAAGGCATTTTAAGAGGAAAAAGAATTAGGAAAAAGAAAATAAATATCATACCGTGAGATTTGGATATTCTTACATCTTTAATCATTCCTCATCATATCGTGAGCTTTCCCACAATATCGCAATAAATATTGTACCGTGAGATTCATACCATGACGATATCGTGTCATGAGACTTGGATATCGTTACACCCCTAGCCTTAACTAGAAGGTACTCAGGTGAAAAATAAAAAAATCAACTTAAGTAAAAGCATTAAAGTATCCATTTATTTTGCAGATATTTTGAGATCTTATACGGCTTCAAACCTAGTGATTGAGATTTTTTTAAATTGCTGAATTTCATTGAGCAGAAAAGATTTTATTGATATTTTTTTTCTTAGGTGTTTTAGTCTGTAAGTAGATGTAGTTTTTTCAGCAGGTCTCAGAAAATTATTTACTTTTCAGTTCAGTTAAAAAATTTAGTAGATTAGAAAGTACAACATACCTGATCTCAAGTAAAAATGATACATTTTAAAATACACTTAAGTCAAGTACAGATATCAAACACTTATACTTAAAATACAGTACTTACTACTACTATTTTACTTCGTCATGTTCTACCACTGTCTATATCAGGACAGTGCATATGAACCAGCGGTGTAAGTGTATGAAATGCCAGAATAAGTCAAGAGGTTCGTTTCTACTTCTATTTTCATTTTGCCGGACGTACAAGGAAGAGGGAAGTAGTAAGAGTGCCTTCTTGAAACGCCATTGTAAATAGTATCAGAAAGAAAGAAAGTATTGCACAAACAACACATACCTGACTCATACATCAATCAACACAAAGCAAAAGTCAGTGCCAATAATAGTAGAACACCCAGATACTCAAATATTGCTACTGACTGGAAGTTTTGTTTCCTGATTACAGTGATGCAATGACCAGAAGAGAACGTACAAACAGATGGATGGCAATCAAATAAAAATATATCATGCAATGTAATAATATAATGTTGTCTCTATGTATAGATTTTAGATTTAATCCTGTAGCAAACACATTAAAGCTTCTGGAAGTGTAAGAAAGGAAACTGAAATTATGGAAAATCTAACGTTGCATAGGCAGATATAGGTAATTTGAACGAAATATCTGAAAAGCAAAACCTGACTGTACGCAGGTTGACCTCATTTACTTATACAAAAAGTGTAGTTGGTTTGGGCCCTTCAGGTATCTACGCGAACCATTGAAGTAACTAAACTCCCTTTAGACCGAAACTGCTACTCAAAACACAGAGTTTTCCTGAATGGGACGGCTGTAAACAGACATGTCTGTGTAGTGACAACTCAAAGAATCCGCTGCTCATGTTTACATATCTTCAAACCAGACTTTATATATTTTCATGTATTAGTAAGGCATGAACAACAAATACAAATGCCTGACTAAAGTAAACTGCATCAAATAAGCTAAAACTTTTTTTGCAATGCCATCAAATTGTAGCCTGGTTCATCAGACAGTTTCCTCACAGTGTTAGAATTTGTTCGCTCAACATCAGGCGGTTACTTTTTGTCATTTAACCAATCGCTGCTATTTGGTCGTGACATATGTAATGCGTCGCTAATGAAGCTAACTGGTATATTAAGCTTTTCCCAAATCCCGTAGGAAGAAGGGCAATAACGTCTTTCCCCTTGATAAATTTCACCAAACATTCTGAATGTATGGCTCTTCACTGATTGGCTGGTGCCTGAACTTGCACTTCTGGGGTTTTCTGCGAACCGTCTACTGCAGGCATGTCCAAACTATGGCCCAGGAGCTAAATGCGGCCCTCAGACAAATTTTTCTTGGCCCTCAGGCTTCCAGGTGAATTGGCACAAATTATCTTGCATCAATTAAAAAGTAATTTTTTACTGCAAGTTTTTTGAAAATCTACCTTGATAAAGATACTATTTAATATTTTGTGTGTCGCTTTAAGGATCTTAGCATGAATAAAGACTGATGACTCATTCTAACGTGTTAAACATGCACATATTGCAGTTATTCCCTGTACTGAGCATCAGTCTACGGCCCTCAATTGGCCCGCTGCTTCGTCTGTGTTTAGATATGTGGCCCTTGATGAAAAAAGTTTGGACACCCTTGGTCTACTGTATTATGATTCCTGACCTAGTTGCTGGCGAGAAATTTAATTGAGCAGAGGCACTAGGTGGCGCCAGCCTGGCTAATCAAAATGTACTGTATACAATAATTAAAGGGCCCATATTACGCCACAGTTTCATTGTAATCATTTAGATGATTTCAGCCCCAGTCAGTCTCTATTGAACAAAAGGTAAAAGGGAGTTGTTCACTTGAAAACTACGGCTTCATGACATCACAAGGTGGAGCAGAACATTTTGAGCTTCAGAAACATGTGTGAATGAAATAAAACACAATTCCTGGTATGTTTTTGATGAGGTGACAACATTCTAACACGGCTTAAAGCTCAAAAGAGTCAATTTTGTGTAATACAGGACCTTTAAGTCAATCCATTTTAGGTTCCTGATCTATATTTCTTATAGTTACTTACAGGCTCTTGGATATTAATGAGTGAGCAGAGAGTGAATAAAAGTAATTATGTAAATTTCACAACGCAAGAATGCTCTGTCCTCAAACAACCTTTCAAGTCAGGTAGAATATGCACGCAAGTTTATCAAATGACTCTTGATATGTGTCTCCAACTTTGGTCCCAAAACTGATAACATCACTCTGATTACTTCTTTCCACTGTCTTCGGTTGTACAAGCAGCATTTTACTCACTTTTTTGACCTGCAGTGACTTTTATTACTGTAGTAGTGTATTTAAATATTTAACTAGATTGAATGCAAATTAGTTATCAAGACATATTACTTTTTCTCTTAAATGCCTGACAAGCCTTTAATGCTACCAATAATTTCATATTCTGAGGGTTTAAAATTGGAAAAATTGAAAAAAATGGCTCATATTACGCTATTATCTAATGTTGTTTCTTCATTAAAACATATCTGGAGTTATGTTTTGTTTCATTCACGTATGTTTAACACATATTTGTTTTCTGTTTGAGAGAAGAACTCAGTCCATTCATATGGTAACACAAGTGCTGTACTGTGTTTTTAAATTCCATAGACCTTCACTAGAATCATTTGGGTGATTTCAGGCCTGGAACTGCCAATCGCTACTGAACAAAATGTAAAAAGTAGAGAGAAAAGTTGAAAACTACCACTTCATGACATCACAAGGTGAAACAGAGCATCTTGAGTTTTGCAGATGTAGACAGACTAAAAATTGCAGGATTACCCAAATGTGTGAATCAAACAAAACACAACTCCAGGTATATTTTTGATGAGGTAACAGCATTCTAAAATGACTTAAAGCTCACAATAATCAATTTTGTATAATGTAGGACCTTTAATATCAATAATTTCTTCATGCTGGCTGCTCTAAAACAGTACAAAATCTCACGGTTTATGTAGTTCCCTCAGTTTTTTGTTACCACTATAGCATTAGGGTTCACAATAGTATACATAAGATAACAGTATCTTGCATATTACGTGGTCTCACACTTCTGTTATAGATTAGACGATTCTAAAAACCATCCAGGAAAGGTCCAGCTTTGTCCAATTTAAATTAATTTCAGTGCCAAAAGCTGCTAAAAGTAAATATGTAGTATAGATTCTTTTGACAACCGTAGTAATAGTAGTGTAGTAGTACAGCTGATTCTAGTAATACACGTATTATACTATGACAAGTTTATCTCTTTAACGATAACATCACCATGACTGCTTCTTAACATTAGCTCATACAATCGTGCGTTTCATTCACATTCATGCTTCTGCCCTCCTTGCACTAACTTTTATTGAAACCCCCCATTGTACAGCCTCCCCATGTCAGCTTCAGTGTCAGCCCGGGTCAGTGCCCTTTGCCTGGGCTCGGGCTGTGAGTGCGCTGGCCCTCCTGGAGCTCGGGTCCCGCACAGAGGGGCTAGTGTACTACCTACCCTCCCACCCTTCTCTCCTCCCTCTCCTCTCTCCCCTCTACCACTATTACCACCATAGGATCGGCCAATGCATCCCTTGGTTGGTTCAGTTTCAATACCGAGCACAAAACACTAGTGTCTGGTTACCCCCAAAACAACCGTACTGCATCCTGGAGCCTTTTGTTCCCGCTTTAAATAAAACATTGCCGTGTCATTAGGTAAAAAGGCCCTCCTCTGAATAATTTAGACGAGAAAATAATTTGCGAAAGGTGAATGGGGTTAGGCAAAGACATTATAAACAATGTAAGCTTCAATGTGAGACACAACTAACCTGAAAAGTGTAAACTAACTCAAGATTAAACAACTATTGACATAAAACACCACTAACTGACCAAGCAGTAACCTGTTTACCCAAAACGTTAACCTAAAAATACTTATGGCATATGGGTATAGCTGGAAGTTTCTCTCTATGTAAAAAGAAAATAATTTAAACAGGCAGTAGGACTCTAGTTGACTACAAAAATCCTGGTTGATTGATGAGTAGACTAGAAGGGGGCGTGGCAAACGTTTTCACAACTATTCAATATCTCTATAATCTGAACGTATATATGACCAAAACTACACTCACGAGGCTACAACTACACAACTACTTACACAATAAAGTACTGAAAATGTGTACTTATATGAAAAAATGAAACTCAACTTTCACATTTTCAGACAACGCACTACATACCTTGTTGTGGTGTATTATTGTGTCTTAAAATCAAAATAAATTTGTGAACTAATACATTTTTTGGTCAACTAAGATACTATTGAACTACAGCTCTACTACTAGTCAGCAATCAACTATGTAAAGAAAATCTAAAATATCAAGACAGCATTTGCAGTTAATAAAAGTGTAGTCATGAATTAATTGTACACCAATTAGCCTACTAATGCACTTTTCCTGAAACTAGTTCAAACTACAGAAAGCAAACACAACCAGCGTAAGTAATGTTATTTACAAAGCAACCATTAGAAAAGGCATTAACCAAACGCATTAGTCTAGCTTGCTTATGACACAGTAACTAGTAACTGCTTAAGAATAAAGCCTTTATAATTATTACTTCTAAGACAGTAAGCCAGCAACCAAACAGAAAATTAATGTAGTACCTTCAGAAAATGTGGTTTAACAGTACCACCAAACACAAAAAACAGTATTTTTTTATTTGTTTTGTTTTGTTTTAAGCCTCTCTTTCTTAGCACTTTTTTGTGACCATTAAGCATATGTTTGTCTAACACTAACACTACTTTAAAACCATGCTTTAGGTTGCCCAATATTGTAACTTTTTTCACGAGTTAAATACATTTTACGCAGACAAGTTCGTTTACGACGCATTGATTTTACGCACGAACAACTTGAACGATTATGTTTTACCGCCGTTTTAGACAAGAGAAAACTAGCACCAACTTTGATCCACTTGGCTTTTTATCATTAGTAGTAAACACAGAGTAATAAAAAACACAACTGGCCTACTTCATTGTTTGACCGTGTTATGACAGCTGACAATCGAAACTGCCCATGCGTCCAAATGCACCTGCTCCTATCCCGTTTCGTTATTAGCCTACCTGTTGCTTTTTCCGTCTTTTTCACGCGTTCAGCACGTT
This sequence comes from Boleophthalmus pectinirostris, assembly GCF_026225935.1. Taxonomy (NCBI): domain Eukaryota; kingdom Metazoa; phylum Chordata; class Actinopteri; order Gobiiformes; family Gobiidae; genus Boleophthalmus; species Boleophthalmus pectinirostris. The sequence goes on along the minus strand of NW_026571018.1, from coordinate 31,709,259 downwards.
GTCCCACGTTTTTCCCAACTGTGTCTTCCACCTAAATAAAAGAAAAGTCTCAAAAAACAAAAGAAATTTCACTTGTTGTTGAGTAGACGGAGATGGGCTCTGGTAAAGCCGTGGAGACGCCGCTTTCTTCTCGCTTTCACCCACACGGATCTTACCTTCTCACAGCCCCAGAAAGCAACAGAAGCGGGTGAAAGGTAATAGGAGACAAAGGGAGCGAATCCGAGCGCGCAGGAGGCGGACTCGGGAGAAAATTAGCACCTCTGATTGGATTATGGTGATAAATGGCGGAAACGGGGATTTCTATGGAAACTTAATGGATTTTGAACTGTTTTTGTTACCAAACTGCTTGTGTGCATGCCGCCAGTATTCATCATCCATCTTTTTCATTTGAACAGACGGAAGGTATTTAATTTCCCATACTCATAGTTAGGTGGTTTCCTTGAAAACTTCCCTGAATTCCTTAGAACAACAGAAAGAGAGGTAAAATAGTCCATAGAAATATTAATGATTCTTGATTTTGAGTTGCTAAAATTGAATATTAGGCAATCTTTTCGTTTATGGTTTTGTTTCATTCACTTCACACATGTTTAAGTAATTCTTTATTATTAGTCTGTTTTCATCTCCAAAGCTCAAAATGCTTTGTTCCACCTTCTGATGTCATTTAGTGGTAGTTTTAAGTTAACAGCTATTACTTTTTGGTTTGGTTCAGTAGAGATGGGCAATTCCAAGCCTGAAATTGAAATCCAAATGATTCTAGTGAAGGTGTAGTGAGTTTAAAAACACATGTATTACCATATGACATCACAAGGTGGGACAGTGCGTTCTCTATTTGGGAGAAGATCTCTGCAGAAATATGCAGGATGTGTGTAATAAATGTGTAAATGAAACAAAACACAACTCCAGGTCTGTTTGTGATGAGGAAACATTATAACATAGATCAGAAAATAACGTAATATAGGTTCATAACTCATTGATTTGTTTTGATTTTTTAATTATATTGGTTATACGTCCAACAGAATGACTTTTATGTGACATGAATCTAAAAGCAATTTGCAGTGCTCCTACCAAACAGCAAGAAACTGGAATGCATAATAATAACAGAATATTAGCTGAATGCAAACCAACATGCATACTTTTTGTTACACTGGTTATTATTATTATTATTATTATTATTATTATTATTATTATTATTATTATTATTATTATTATTATTATTATTTATTTTAATTTAATAGTATGCCTAAATGACTTGTTGTGACTTGTTGGCTGTCATTATATTTTAAAATTATGGAAAAATAGTCTTTTTTGTTTCCATCAGAGTGCTACCAGGGCTGTGGAGAACCGTACAGGATGGGTAAGCCTTCCTCTTAAGCTCAAGCGGTCACAGGTTCAATTCTTTTCTAAGATCTTTCCTGCTCGGTTAAAAGTTCAAGTGTCCAGGATTTGTTTGTTGCTCTTTCCTAGTCGCCCACTGTTCCTGGATGTTTTTTTTTTTTACACATGTCTCTACAAGGTTTCTAAGTTCATGTTCACACAAAGAGTAGGAAAGCTGCGCAATACACGACTATAGCTCATATTATTTAAAAAAGTAAGAGGCAATTTTCAAGGTTATAGTTGTGACATGCATCTTACTGGTTTAAAATCATATTCATATGATATTACCAAAACCTCTTTTGTCATATTTATAGAGAGCCTGTTTAGCTCTGAAATAAATTGTTCAAAATTACAGGAAGTTAGGAGCCAAGTTCTACAAAGGAATGCCTCTTATGTCATAATCAGTACGCAGAATTTTATCAAAATCCCAGGGACAATATGCTGACAGTTTAAACTTTCATTTAGGAAAATAAAGGTAGTGTCATATCTTTTTATTTGTCAAATAATAACTTGCGTGCAAATCAAATAAGCTTTGACTGTTGTTTACAGTGTGGTTCTTTAGTAGAATTTAACTTCATGTATGTCACATTGAAATAAAAATTAGGCCAGATCCTTAAAGGTTCTATATTACACAAAAGTGACTCTGGTCAGCTTTTATAATGTTATAATGCTGTTTTCTCATCAAAACACATCCCTGATTTGGGGTGTGAAAAAATGCTGAAATACTGATATATTGTATCGTTTAATGTAAGTAAGTAAATAAATGGTCACATTTTCTATAGCGCTTTTCCACCTTCAAGGCACTCAAAGCACTTTACAACAAGGAACCACTCACCCATTCACACACAGCTGGAATCACACCAGCCAACCTGTGGGTCAGTAGATCTGACCGCTCAACCTGAGATGTTTTATGTCGAGAGCTGGATTCAAACCACCAACCTTCAGATCAGTGGGCGAATGCTCTACCAACTGAGCTACTGCCGCCCAGATAGATAAGTAAATCTTTATTTATATAGCACTTTTCACAGACATATGTCACAAAAACGCTTTATAGAGCATTATTCCCTCAATACCTGGTGATGGTAAGCTGCTATTGTAGCCACAGCTGCCCTGGGGCAGACTGATGGAAGTGTGGCTGCCATCCCAATTGGCACCATCGGGCCCCCCGACCACCACCATCACTCATGCACACACCACTTTCATACTAGGCAATGTGGGTGAAGTGCCTTGCCTAAAGACACAATGACAGTTTTTTGTGACAGGCGCCCCCCTGTGGCACTTTTGATTTTCCCAACGGTCTCCCATCCAAGTACCAGCCAGGCCTGGCCTTGTTCAGCTTCTGAGATCTGATAGGATCAGGCTTTGACAATCCGGTATGGCTAAGACCAATGTGATGATACTGTACATATCGTGGGCTGCTGTGTCGATATATTATTATTATTGTGTTGTTGTTTTGTTTTTGTTTTTTTTGGGGGGGGGTTTGTATATTTTACTCAATTATTCTGTTACAACACTACAGTTTTGTTGCTTGTTCAGAAGAAGGAAACTTGTTTATGCAATGCATTTGACATTTTCACTGTTTTGATTATTAAAATGTTTGTGTTTCATATTAACTTTGCATAAAAAGTAGTTTAACAAAGACTTTTAGTATCACAGTCATGATTTTGCCATTATTTTTTATTGAACCATATCGAATTGTTTTGAAATATATCGTATTGAATCAAAAGTGCACTGTATCGTATCATGGCCTATGTATCGAGGTATGTACGTTTTGTTTCATTCACATGTTTGAGCAATCCTTTATTATTAGTCTGTCTACATTTCCAAAGCTTTAAATGCTCTATTCCACCTCGTGATGTCATGAAGTTCAGAAGAACCATTCAAATGATTCCGGTGAAAGTGTGCGGAGTTTAAGCACTTCCTGTATTACCACATGACGTCACAAGAGTGTTTTCAGTTTACAAGAGAAGAACAATAGCATAATGTGACAATAGCATAACATAGATCAGAAAATGTAATGTAAATGTAGTGTAATATGGGCACTTTAATTACATAAACTACCTTTAAAAGTACACAAATAGTCACAGTATATTAAAGAAACAAAGAGTCAATATAATCCATATATATTTTATTCTCAATACGGCAAAATACAAAGAATATTCAGGACAGACTCTCATTAGTCACATAATACTCACTTCACAAGAATGCTTTAAATTACATCACCTAAGTTCGAGTACCTTTAGTCTCATATTGCATCCATTTGATAGAATAGCATCTCTCTATGTTCAGATCTCGTAAAACTAATCCAATTTCAGACTACTATTGTACATGATAGTGTGTGCTGCTGGCCCGGAGTACAAATGCTACAGCTTTTTCCATGTGTAGAGAAATACTTTCAAAAAACATCTTGGACCAATTGTTCAAAAAGGGACACTGTAAAATACAACTTCTCTTGACGCAATACATTACATCCCCATGATGAGATTAACAATATACATTTCATGAACACCTCCATATCAAATACAGAGAAGAAAATATTTGTTGCATCTAGAGACGTTGGTTTGAGGTGACCGTGATACCGAGGGAGAGAGACAAAACATACAAGCACAAGAGACTAAAATTAACTGATATACAGTTAGCAGACGTACAATAGAGTCTGTAACGATTGGAAGAAGAAACACAGAGGCCCGGAAAAAAGGGAAAATGTGCATAAAGTATCTCACAAAATGTATTTACAGCGTTTGTCAATTTAATAAAAAGGTCACCTGTAGAAATTGCCCTTAAAGAAAATGTTATATATTTACATTTTATACATCGTTTTAAATAGAAACATGCACACGTGTTAAGCTCCTTCTACTGAATGTCAAAACTTACCCTGGATTCAAACAAGTTAATATTAATTACTACTTTACAAAGAAATCTCAATCTCAGCGTGATCATTAGCCCCAAAACATTTACAATTTCTTAAAATGGCGACTCGAGTGGTTCTCAAAGTGTGGGGCAAGTACAGCTCATAGTACGCTAAATACACTTGGGGATTCAGTCTTTGAGACTTCTTAAGGATCAAATAGGTTATGAAAATAAAGGCAGCTATCAATGAATAATGTGGGAAGATAAGAATATTTTAGGTTATTTGAAATAGAAAAAAACCCCACATTCTTATCCTGTAGGAATATGCAAGTTTTGTGTTTAATATCAGACTAAACCAACAAGTTCAACAAATCCATCTAAGCCTTTGTGTCCACGGAGCTCCACAGTGACCCCTCATCCCCTGCTTCCGGAAGTAAACGTCTCATTCAAGAAGAATATTAAAAATTTGAAATCTCTTTCAGGGCTAATCAGCTATGTGGTAACTAATGAGCAAAAGACTTATTACTTTATTTAAAATGTTTCTGAAAAGCTATAAACCGCTAGTTATTACATTATTAAAGCATTTAGCCAAATCTTGCATTTTAAATGCACTTTTTGGACTTAAAACAACTAAGTTATGGATATTAGTTAGCATGTAGCTGGTTAGCACATGTGATGCCTTTGAATTCTCAATAATTACATTTTCTAAAAGTCTATGGGGAAAATGAATGGAAAATCTACTTACAGAACCTAAGGGGGCAGTCACTGTTGAGCTCCATATGTAGTCATTTTTAACTAATAAAATAAACTGTATCTTCCCACAATATTCACATTTATTGTCATGCACTTATTGTATTTTTTCTGTGTCTGGGCCTAATCATTTTACTATAGTCAGCTATAGTAAATATTTAAAACAGCCAAATTGGCTGATACAGCAGAATGCAATCACTACCATTCAATATGAACTATAAAATTTCTTTAAGGCCTAAACTTTGGTGCTTTGCTTAACTGTACAATGGAGGGTATACTTGACAAGTTTGAGAACCACTGAGCCACCTTCAAAAGGCCATTCTGAAAAATCACGACGCAAAAGGGGCAAAAATAAATACGTACGTCGCAAAAAGTTAAAATACTAATGCTAGATTTGTACATTTGACTATTCGATAGTGTAGGCTGTAATTACAAAGTGTACCAGTGTATGAAGACAGTGACTGAGCAAACAATGAGAAAGTGGCCTCCAGCTTAAAGTCGAAAAAGGCTCCATTTGGCCATTTCCGTTTGGTTATAAAACTATATACATATTTACTATATACTAAACCAGTACACAAAGTTGCAAAAGCTAAAGGCATTGGACAGTTTAAACAGGCTTCTCACGGAAACAAAACAGATCTTTGTAAAAAATCCTGCATAGATTAAAATAATACCTCTTTTTGGGTTAAAGAGGGCATAACAGTATCCCCTCCCACAGTAAAGGCCGGGAGCCAGTCGAGGAAAACTCAAACTTGGACGACTAAAAAATGTGGTAGTATTATTGTGGTAACTTTGCTGTGAATGTTTCTGTATATGAAAAAGTTAAGTCCTTTATTTAATGTTTATTATATGTCGTGGGTTTTTATTAGCTATTACCATATGTACTTGGCCACTCAGTAATGCTGGATTTGTTTACAGAAGACACTTGGGATGGAGAAGTTTTGCGTTTTCAAAATAAAATTAAATGATATACAACGTTTCTTTTGTAACCAGAATTTGCATTAATTTAGTTTTATTTTGAAAAATCTAAAGTGGGTGTTAACCTAATTTGCATGTAATAAATTCAATGTTTAAATAATTTTGAAAAAAATAAAAATAATAATACATTTTCTTTCAGATAAGGACATTTCAGGTGATTTTCAGTTTTGCTTTCCCACATCAGCTAAGCCCCAATGAAAACTATGCAAATGTAATGTAAATAACTGCATTGGATGACAATACTTTATTCCTTCCTGCTGTGCCTTACAAAAATACACTGCAGAGAAAATTAACAAAAGATCAAATAGTACTGTAAGGAAGTGGCTTATGCTGTAGGAACAATGCAAATGTATAAGCAGTTCAAAGAAAAGACTGAAATACCAGAGCTTCAAATTTGTGAGATAATAAAATTGTAGCAGACTAGCAGCCCCTACAGGCCGAGTTGGGTCTTGCACCCCATAAAAAACTAAACTCTAAAACAATACAATATTTTTAGTGGTTAAAAAGCTCATAATCTGTAAACTAAATCATGATCTTTTAATTTGAATAAAGATTTGATAAATATTTATGTGCATGTTAGCCATTCCTAAGTTCTAAAAATGCTAAAGGAATTTCAAATATAATAAAACTTTAAGACTGGGTCAATAAAATTAAACTGCACTTAAAAACATAATTGTTGCCAGTTTTCATTGACTGTCGAGATTTAATATGCAAAAAGAGCAAAAAAATAATTAAATAATATAGCTGTTTGATGATTGGTTTTCCTGTAGCTCTAAGAAGGCACAGAAATGATAAGAGAAACCTTCATTTAAAGCACCTTTGGCGTTCGTGGGAGGTACTTTGGTGAAAGAAAAGTTAAAAGCCAAAAAAGCGCCGTTTTAGTGTTGTCATAATAAATAATTCAATTTCCAATTTTTTCCCAAAGTCTTAATGCCAGACAGATGGAACATGGGTTGAGGTACTTGATGATATATTCAAAGTCTCCCTGTGTGGTGCTAGAAGGTGTGAGAAAAAGAATCCAAAAGTTGCTCAGTTTTGGCAAAGCTGGTGAAGCGAAATGACACAGTGCTGGAGATATGTTTTTGGAGAAGGAAAGACTCGAGAAAAAGAGTCTACAGTACTGAATTATATGCTTCTGTTGTGAGATAGAGTTAAGACCATATGAGTTCATACCATGGCTTTAGACAACAATGAATAATTGGCAAAACGGAATTTATATATTTGGTTCCAAGGAATACCAATATAAAAATAAATATGCTTCATTGTTGAAAATATTTGATTTGGACACAGTTTTAAGTTAAATCTGCATTATGTAACATTTCTGGTGAAAGATCTGCCACTAGCTTGTCTCCATGAAGATGGTCTTACTTTGACTGGAATGTTCCGGAGAATGGCAGTAAACTAGAGGTTTTTATTTTCAGCAATAAAAACACAAATAGCCTTTGAAGGGACTAATAAAGGTTTCTGACTCTGATTCAATCTGTAATTGAACACATTTATTTAATTTACAGAAGTATAGTTATACTGTGGAACATTGCAACATTTCCCTGAAGACGAGCAGGTTGCGAATCACTAAACCAGAAAATATACCTTACAGATAATTAAATATCTTAACCACTCCTCTTGTGTCATTTCTAAGCAGAACAAAATAAGTAATGAATTCACTTTGAAATGCAGCCTGGGTATGAACACGCTGGACTTAACAGTCTCACGGTTAGTGCGTGAGATATGGTGCTTGGTTGTGCAGTGGACTGACGGGTGGTGGGCGTGTGGGTGGTGATCTGAGGACGCGGCGTAAAGTCCGTTTTTAGGGAATGAGTTTGGCATCGAGCCGTAGCCAGTGCAGCCCCTGTCGCGTGTAGCGCACCAGTTCGGTCATGCTGCTGGTGTTGAAGATCAGAGGACCCATCACTTTGTCCAGCTCAAAGAAGAACTCTGAGGAGAACAGAGAGAGAGACAGAGACAGAGAGAGAGAGGGGGGCTCATTCAGATGGAATCCACTCTTCCTTAAAGTCCCTAAGCTATGCAATTAACTGAAAATACAAGGTTATTCCTGAGAGTGTGCTCATTTTTGACATGGCAAAATTATTAGATCAGCAGTGATGTAAATCTACCCCCAAGGCATCTGTGGCTATACTAGGATAACTATGGATAAATCATGCATACAATTATAAGTTTTTGAGCATGGGAAAACTCTTCATCTTGCATTACTGCTAGGGATGTAACAGTAACAGAAATATAGTAATACTGTATCGTCAAAAGTCTCACAATAATATCGTGAGCTCTCACAATATATCAAATTACAACTTCCTTTGCGTAAATGCATGGTTTTATAGTAGCAACATCTTATAAACATAGAGAACTACATATCCCATGATTCATTTCAGTGCAGTCAACATGCCCTCACTAATCCACATAAACTTCATACACACATATAACTCCTGCTTTATGTTTTTCTTACATCTTTATAAATAAAAGCAATTCTTCAAACCTTTCTGCTCCTTGGAGAGTTGTTCAGCCTGGTCCCAAACCTCGGTGGCATACAGGAAGTTGGATGTGACTTGAACGTAGCTCGCTGCCATCTGGTGGATCCTTTGGGGAATGGTAACGGAGGAGCTGCCGCTGCTGCTGCTCACAGACGAGTTCCCGCTGGCCGTACTGCCGGGGGAGACGGGGGAAGGCATGCCCGCTTTACTGTGAGGGAAAGGAGAGAGGGGGCTTAGTATGAGTGCAGTACGAGTAAGATGTAGTGCTTAAAAGTGAATAAAGCCAGAGAGAGAACAGATAAAATCAAAATTACAATTTAGCTACGCATTTAGCCAATGACAAAAACAAAAGATAATTTAATTTCCACTGAAAACAACTCAAGCGGACCCATTATATGCAAAATCGACTTTTTAGGGCTTTTAACCACGTTGTAGTAGCAGACTTGTTCCTTTTATAAAGTTGCTTTAGATGAATTTGTAACATTTTGGTCCACAGGTGTCAAAGATGTTAAGTATATAGTAGACACAAGCAGAATAAGCCTATTTAACTCCTACAAGTGTAAACCCTGTAGTTTACGCCTCTACAAACATGTTTTGAAAGGACTGTTGTATGTTTTTTGCAGTTCATGTTTCAATGTTCCATCAAAATGTTATGCTAAACTGATAATATTTTCAGTGGGATATTGTTCAACCTATTAGGATTTATTTTATTTCAGGAAATACAGAAGTGGAATGAGTAAAATCAAAAACTAAACTAAAAGATAATGATAGCAGCCCCTAGTGGCCATGCTGAGTTTCGCACAATACCACTACTGTAGACACTATGGTTGATCAGTTCCATTGAAGGTTGCATTTTTGTATTGAATTCAAGTTCAGTTCAGGTACTGATACAAACATAAATTACTTTATACTTCATAAAAAGTAAAATGAGTGCACAAAGACGAGTATTTCAAGGAATGACTTACCTCCCCATTCCAGGAGAGGGTGCCTGGGTGTTACTCAATGAGTTCTGTCAAAAGAGCAATAAACCAAATGGTTACAAAAAGATAAAACTCTGCATTCCTCGGGCAGACACTTCATAAATCTGTTTCATTTCTACTGTGTTTTACAAAGGCGATTACCTTTAAGTGTTCTGTGAGTGTTTTGGAGTATTTGAGTGCACTGTCTTTTCTTAGTTTGAACAACCGAAGGTACAGGAGAGACTGGCATCTAAGGCTGTAGACACAAAAAGGAAATAAATATGAAGATCAAACAGTAATATGCATTGTTTTACTTATCCTCCAAAACAGCTTTTCTTTTATCAGACCCAATTTCAGTCATTTTAGATAGTCTATTCAATCTAGTATACACAAACATTTTCACTGATCATCATTTTGACATGTTGAATATGTTAGAGCTCACATTACAATCATATTAAAATCACAGTTAAAATAATTGCAAAAACTAAGTAGCAAACACTGCAATATTTTTAGACACTAAAAGTAAAAAAACTAAAAAATATTCTGCATTTCTATGGAAAGAATTGCTAACCCTGCAGTTTGAACCTCACCAATGTTTGGGACTCCTGTATTTAGCAAATTAAAGAAGTGGACAAAGGGTGCAGTTATGGGAATTTGGAGCTGAGTTCCATGTTAGGAATAGGAATTGATTTATGGAAAAATATCAAAATAAACACATCAGGATCATCTAAAGCAGGTTAATACAAACATTTTAAGACCAAAAATGACGACCAAAATGACAAGCCTGACAACAGCAGTTATGAGGCTCCGTTTTTTTTTTTAATACAGTGAATTGGAGCCAAATTTGATGGAGCCGGAAGTGCCACTGTGCTCACTTCCTATTTGGAAAGGGTCCACTTAGATATACACAGTTTATGATTTAGCAGTTCAAACTTCTTTCCTAAATATCTTTCAAATGTGACACAAATTGCAATTCCAGAACAATAAAAAACAACTTAATCTATTTGGTTGATGTATGCGTATATTCACCAAAGCACGGCTAGCCTCTTGTCTGCGGAAGTCGCATCTGGAGCCATGTAGCTTTTTAACTTCATAGTATATCTGCAGATGGAAAGGAGAAGTCAAGATTATTCACGGAAAAGGGCCGAGGGACATAACAGGTGTTGTAATAGCCAAGTTTTGCTGTGGCTGTAAAATGTGCCCGTACTTGATCAGCTCCACCGTCTCTGCATACATGGGGAACGGGGATTTGGCCTCTTGTGCACTTTTCTCCAACGCATTTCCACATTCAATAAAAGACACCACTGCGTCCAAGTAATACACCGCCTTCTCAAATCGGTCCAGCTAGAGAAAAACATCGAAAATGAATAAACTCATAGGGCAAGCGTTTGCACTAGTGTTGTTATAAGACTAACATTTCAAACTCGATTTTGATACTATGAAATTTTCTCAATACAGATTATGATACCACAGTGAAGATTTAGTAACAGAATTTAGTAACATTGTGAGACATGTCCTGCTCAAATTATTATTATGATATTTAGTTTCGATAATAATTTTAGGATGAATTAGTATTTAATTTTTGATACTTTTGACAACCCTAGTTTACACGGAAACCTCATAGAAACAATATTATATAGAGCTATGTGTGAATCATATTGAGTTTATTTCATATGTGACTGAATGGTTCTTACCAGTGCATCTGCGTTATGTTTGAGTTTCTTGGCTTCTTGTAAGTAGTGATCAGCAGAATGTACCCTTGGGAAAAAAAAAAAAAAAAGTTTAAGTTCATACAAAGCTGCCTTGTGGTGAAAAATGTGTAAGTTTAATTACAATACGGAACTACATGAAGGATTGTTTGGCTGAAAGTGATCTAGTTATCGTAGCAAGCTGAGGCTAACCATTGAAACCTGAGATTCAAACGAGTTTCTGTGGTGGTTTGGACTATACAACCCGCCGGGGCTGAAATGAGAGAACACTGCAGGTGTGGCTCAGCACGAAGATATACAAATCATAATTTTTCCTCATGGGGTTAAAAAGCAATGCTCTGTAGTAAGGGCTTGCATGTTTTCATAGTAAGAGATCTACATTATATAATATTGATTCTTGTGAGTTTTAAGCCAGTTGTAACTGTGTTACCATCCCAAAACATGCCCAGAGTTGTCTTTGTTTCTTTCAAATGTTTGAATTACTCTTAATTATTAGTCCGCCTACATCTCCAAAGTTCAAAATACTCTGTTCCACCTTGTTGTGTAATGAAGCAGTAGTTAACAGTTAACAGCTACCTTTCACCTTAAGTTCAGAAGGATTTGTGTGTTTAACATGTGTGAATGAAACAAAGCACAACTCCAGGGTTTTTATGAGGAAATATAATATAGATCAGAAAATGGCATCTGTGACAGTAGAATTCATTATGTTGTTCTGTAAAACTTGTATGTCTTCAACACAATATGTATAAGACTCCCTCTTTTGTTAACACATCTCTAATATTTTAGTTGTTTATTCTTAGATAATCTTAGTCAATTCCATAATTTAAGATTAAGTTATTTATCTGACACAAACTAAACACGTCTTCACCAGCACCCTATAACAACTTCAAATTCTATGCTTCTGAAATGCTACTTCAGGTCTGGAAAAGCCTGTGCATGAAAGATAAGCCCTTGAGAGTTTTCTGTTTGGGACGTAAGGGATGCCTCTTACCTGTCTTCGAACACGAGCTTGGAGCGCTGGTTTTTGGAGCCGTCGGTGGAGAGCGGGGGCACAGCCAGCTGGTTATCGCTGCTGCCTTTGGAGGATTTGTCCTGCAGAGACGGAGAGCGAGAGGGACAGAGTTTTAGGGGAAGAAGGGGCCTAGTCTCTGAAGTGACAGATCAAACCAGGGAGGAGACAGAGGAGTCTGGAGGGAGAGATCATTTTGTGCTGGATAGATAGAGTCAACACACATAGGCATCTTTTACTGCTGGCTTGGAATATGCCAACTTGTTTTTAACAGTATGCTGAAAATACATTTTAAATTAATGCCTAAAAACTACACCTTAATTAGCCCTGATAAAGCATAAACCAACTGTTTACTGAAGAATGATTCTGGTTTAATAACTTAATTATTAGCCTAAACCTGACTTTTAACACCTTAATTAAGTGGTTACTTGAAATGTTCTTACTGCCCGTTTCTCAAGACAAATGACATATGACACAACTGTCCAATGAAAAACTAAATGTACAGATGCTAAACGTAAGTAAACATTACCACACCATCCTCAAAGCATGTACACGTCACATTAGGAGAACATTTCTAATTTCAAATCTCGGCTCAAAAGTCTACCAGCATTTTGCTAGTGTACACATACCACCCTGATCCTAATGCATTTGTCCTAACCTTGCCGTCCCGTGTGCTGCGCCCTTTGACCTCTCCTTTATGGTGTTTGGAGGCAGAGCTGGTCTTGTTGCCATGGCTACCCTCTTTGCCGCTGCCCGTGCCGCTGGAGAGGGATGTGGAGGACTGACTGGCGGTCCTCTTTCGACTCGGCTGCTCGGCTTTGGGCGTCCGCTGCAGCCCGGACAGAGACGGGGAAGGGACGGGCTCCTCCTTCTTTTCCAGGGGTCTCCGGGAGCTGGCGGGTCAAGCAATGAGAGGGGAGCAAATATTAGAAAAGACATCAATCTGATGCTATGTCGATTGCTCTATTGACAGAATGAAATCAAGATGAAATTACTATAGCTATGTGCAGATTTTCAACATGTCCTGCTAATCGACTAAAAAAGGGGCATGGCAAAAGCTCTCAAAACCATCACGCATCTCTTATGTATCTGACCCAAACTGCAATCAAAAGACTATACTAACATGAGCATTAAAAATAACCAAGAAACAATGTTTTTAGCTAACTCACTCACTCACTGCTTCCTTTTACTGTTGTTCCATATAATCCTTATAATCTAAACATAATTAATCGACTAAGCTCAGCCAATTAATTGACTAAAGGACCTATACATACAGCCCAAGTATGTATAGGTCTCCATCAAAGATATTTATGTCTTGTCATTTACTTGGGTGGAATCTAAGTGTTAATTTCAGACCAACATTCTGCTATAGGTTAATTTCTGACATACATCTGCGTCTTTTATTTATGTATTTATTGCTTTTATCCATTTTATTTTTTTAGTACTGCTTTTATGTATTGATTTTATTATTTTTGTTCATTGCTTTTATTATTATTATTTTATTTATTGCTTCTATTAGTTTTCTCATGGTTGAAACATAATTCTGGTGATTTTTTTTTTTTTAAGTAAAATGTTTTACATTGTTATGTGAAGCACTTTGGAAATTTTTTTTATAAAATGTGCTATACAAATAAAGCTGGATTGGACTGGATACTTGGTCAAACATTATCAACTTTTCATAATGCTAAACACAAATAATTTGGTTCTTGGGGTGAACTAGTGGAGTACAAATGTTAATATTGTAAAATAGTTGTAAGAATATAACTTATTCGTAGGCAAGGCAAGGCAAGGCAAGTTTATTTGTATAGCACAATTTGTACACAAAGTAATTCAAAGTGCTTTACAGAATTAGAAATACATTAAAATCATAATAAAAACAAATCAAAATCGTACACCATGTTCTGTGATTAGTTACTCTTAAACTTGCTTCTAGTGATACTGGGGAAAAAAAACCCAATCAATGAAAGTGTTCAGGTGTGAAACATAAGTCTGATTATACTTACTCTTCACTGTTGCTCTTATGATGAGATGGAGGCTTGTCATCCGGTTTTCGTCTTTTACTGACTGGTTTAGTGCCATCTTCATCAGTCTAAAATTCAAAACAAAAAGTCAATTCAATTTCTATTTATTTCGAACAGACTTTTTTGCCATTTTATTTAATGATTTCAGTACCTTGTGTTTCCTTTTGCCTTTGCTGGAGCTCTTCTCAGAGTTGTGCCGGCTGGTGTCTTTAGTGTCTCGTTCTACGCAATCGTCCCTCTCAACTTTGATGTCCGCAGGCGGTCGTCCTGGGATCCGCGACAGCAAACTCAAGTCTGAAATGATCAAAGAAGAACAAACACACATTTGTGTCAGGTTTTTGTATTTTAGTGGTTCTTACTGTGGTTTTAAGATGTTTAGTCATTGGTAAATCTTAAGATATGTTCCATTATTAATCAACCAGCAATACAAAAACTTCTTTTGCACACATAAATATATTCTGGAGAGGGCTAGGACAAGAGATTTGATTCTCGTCGAGAGAATGGAAACAAAACCACAATTTTGTTATCATTTATAACAGCTCCAGTATTAATAATTTACAAACAATGTTTTCATCAAAATAAATAAATAAAATGTTTTCTGTCAAATGAAACCTAGATTTGTTGCAGACTGGGGGCCGTTTCAACAGTGTTATTTATTGGAACAAAGAAAAACACTCTCCAAGCATCATTTTCGGGCATAACAACTTGATATTAACAACAGAAAATAAAAATGCAATGTAGTTACAGACACGTCTGAAGCCTTTTCCTATATTTGATCTTTTTTAGAAAAACTTATATCATGTATAAATAATTCTACCCAGAGCAAACTGCATCTTTTTTGTAAATTACACATTGACCTTTTTGTGATTTGTGTAATTTAGTGGACTTCATGTGTTGATGTTGATAAAATATACTGACCTATCTTGACTAGTAGGACTTGCTGCTGGGATGTCCTGGATGGGTAGCGTTCCTCCGGGTCACTGAGGGGCGACAGCAGTTCCTTGTCCTCCATCGGGGAGAACACACAGACTGGAGTCCTGATACTTTCTGAGTATTTGGGCGTTTGGGATGAAGACGGGATGCTCTCATTTTCCTCCGAGTCAGATGAGGAAGAGTTCCGTGGCTTTTTCACCGGCGCTTTAGGTTTGGGTTTTTTGTCCGCTGTTATTGTTGTGAGCGGTCGAGGCGATGGTTTCAGCTCCTTTTTGAGGCTTGGTTTTCGGGAGCCTTTGGTCGGTGCTTTAGGCCGTTGTGAGACCTCTGGAGCAGGCTCACTCTCCACTCTTACACTTCCCCTGGGCTCCTCCACCACAGGGAGCTTCTCTGACTTTTTGGGCTGTTTCTTTCCCGTAATTTTTCGACTGTTTGTCCCAACTGTGAAAATGAGAGAAATATTTTATTGTTCTGAAGAAGAATACAAAGTTTCAAGAACAGATAGGAGCAGCATTGCAATAAATAAATTCAGTCTTTCTTGTTATTGTAACATTTGCAAATATATTATCAACAATGTGGCATTCCACCTTATAGTAACATTTTATTAACATACATTTTGTAACCACAGCATTCTAACAGACAGAAATGAGATGCAATTAAAAATGTCACAAGCCATGGTTTATGTTAATTTAGTTATTTTATGGCGCACCAACATTTCTGGTTATACTAGGGATGGGCATGATTAATCGATTAATCGATAATTGATCATTAAGAATTTCATCGATTACGTTAATTTTACTCGACAAACCGAATGTAGGTTGCTGTGCGTAGCGTGACCAAACAGGGGTCTGTACATGTGTCTCTCTGCACTCAGAAGGAGCGAGACACAAACAGTCGGTCAGCCTGCAACGTACTGAAGCACAAATGTGTATTTAACGATGATTTGTACAAGAAAATCCACGCTTTCCGTTGTGTTCGAGACAAGTGTGAGTCCATGTGCACAGTGTACAAAGCAGGAACATATGTTTCAGTGTCCAGTGGGAAAAAGTTTTACCAGGTCAGAGTAGCTCAATGTCGATGACGAGTCCCCACCTCCCACCCCCCGTACGGTGTCCTGGTTTTGACAAACGCAAATATGGTCACACTAACCTGTATTCCACTGAGTCATGTCTTTTAATCCGACAGAAATTGAACCGCATCGCCGCACAAGAGCTGTAGTTTTATCTTCGCTTAGTTTATGCAAATTAGCAATGCGGTTTTAAGTTTCGTTTCTGTGAGAGTTGCGCAAAACTGAATTAAACACATTATAATGTCAAACGGATTGATGTGGCTCTAGAGTCGTTACGGTTTATATGTCGTAAAGTTGAATTTATTTATGCAGATTAGTAGTGCAGATAGTAATAATACTGATGATCATTTTAATATAAAAACGATAATGATTAATCGATAATCGATCGTTAATTCTTCCGACGATCGATTAAGAAAATTTCATCGAATGCCCATCCCTAATTGTAACATTTGCAAATATATTATCAACAATGTGGCATTCTACCTTATAGTAACATTTTATTAACATACATTTTGTAACCACAGCATTCTAACAGACAGAAATGAGATGCAATTAAAAATGTCACAAGCCATGGTTTATGTTAATTTAATTATTTTATGGTGCACCAACATTTCTGGTTATACATATCATGGCAAATGTTTCTATGTAGACAAGGTGTTAGAGCAGAAAAATCACATAGAGGACCTTTATCTCCTCTATATTCAATTTGGCTTTGATGATGACATGACTTAAAATAGATGTTCTTGCTTTTGTATGTTTTTTCAAATTAAGGACTAAATTAAGTTTGCATCCAGTCAATTTGGCACAGAAGGTGAATGGAACATAAAGTTCCAAAAAGAAATAATAAAGCAATATAATAAATCAATCTTCTAAGAATATGGTACCAATGACAAATTTGGGTGGACGTTAGAATGACCGTATCTGTACCTTCGCTCTGACCTGGTGACTTCTGCCTCCCTCTGCCCCCCTCGGCTCCTTTCTGTGGAGCCCGGGACTCCCTGCTGGGTGTGGGGGCGGAGGAGTCTTTGGAGCTGCCCCCCTGGTTGCTGTGGCTCCGTCCTGAGCTGTTGTCCCGTCCCTCCTTCTTGGATTTGGTGGGAGCATTATTATTGTCCACAGGGGAGGCTGGAGAGCACTGCTTGGTCTTCTTGAACCAGTTGTCAAGCTGCCACTTGTTTGCTCCTTGTTGTTCAGGCTGAAGGAAAGTAAGTAAACATATAAGTTTTGTTGAAGAGCGCTGTTCACAGCTGCTAAAAATAGATTGGGACATCTCGTGACAAAGCGTTATGGGATACCCCTTAGACACTCTAGACAAACAAGCTAAAGCAGAGCCAGTTATTACTCAAAATTGACTTGTGAGCTTTAGGCCATGTTAGAATGTTGTCACCTCCTCAAAAACAGACCCGGAGCTGTATTTTGTTTAGTTCAGTGGGCACAGAAAATTCCAGAGCCTAAATGATTCAAGTGAAGGTGTATGGAGTATAAAAACCACATGACATCACAAGATGGAACAGAGTGTATTCAATTTAAGAGAAAAACTAAACAAAAACATGTGTGAATGAAACAAAACAAAACTCCAGGTATGTTTTTGATGAGGAAACATTAGAACATAGATCAGAAAATGGTGTAATATGAGCACTTTAATTTTTGTGCACAATTTACGAAGTGTTTGAATGCAGAGTACGTGCGATTTGTTTGTCTAAGGTTGTGAAATCAGGGGTGAAGTGGGTTATTGCTAAACCAGACAGGAAATTTATAGTTAGAACTGAAATCATTCACATTTTTTAAAATTACATTATTGGGCAATTTCAGGTTCAATGATGTGCTATTGTCTCCCTTTCAGGTGGGGTTAGAAGTAAGTAGGCATGTATCTATGTATTTTTATAAATAAATGAAGAAAACCCACAAGTTCTGAAAGTGATTGTGCTTGTGGTCATATATTTAATTTTTCAGGGTTATGCCAAATAGTAGGGTTGAAGCTAACAACGATTTTAGCAGTCAACCAGTCCAGTCAGCAGTGATTTTGTTTAGTTTGCAATCTTTGTTATGAAACATCTTTTTGCATGTGTTTTATAGTCTGTTTAGTTCAGATGACAATAATTCAGTTTAAGAGTTAATCAAAGTGAAATGTGAGTGTGTGAGGGAGTGTGTGAGTGTTTATGTATGTTTGTGATATTTAGATTTTTGATTCTCTTGACACATTCACTGTATTCATTCCTTTTTCCGACAATCTGACTACTTTTAGTAAACAGTTTAAACATTAATAAAACACAGCATTATACATTGTACATGTGTTACAAAAGAAAACAAGAATAATAATATATGTAAACAA
Source organism: Boleophthalmus pectinirostris (assembly GCF_026225935.1). Lineage (NCBI taxonomy): Eukaryota > Metazoa > Chordata > Actinopteri > Gobiiformes > Gobiidae > Boleophthalmus > Boleophthalmus pectinirostris. The sequence continues at coordinate 31,690,789 of NW_026571018.1, read as the reverse complement.
ATAGATAAGTTGTGTTCCTTGTACCTCGGGTGATGCAGGCCGTGGTTGCTCATTGGCTTCACTGTCGCTACTGCTGCTCTCGCTCTCACTGTCTGAACCAGAGCTGCTCTCGGACCCACTGTGGCTGCTCGAGTCGTCCCTCAACTGCTCCGCCACTTCACTGTTATTACTGGAAAAAAAAAGGGTTTGTGTGTTATTCAACAGACGAGACAATATTATGATGAGGCAACAACATTCTAACATGTCTTAAACTCACAAGAGTAAATTTTGCGTCATATAGAACCTTTAAAGAAATATTCACAAAAGTCATATCAGAGGAGAGGTATTTTGTAACCAGGCTGGCACCACCTACTGTCTCTGCTTAATTTGATTTCTCTCCAGCAACTAGGTCAGGAATCGGAATACACTAGAACACACATGTCAGACTCAGGCCAAATTTGTTTTTCAGTTGTGAGCTGTGAAGCCATGACATCAAACTCAAGTGCCTGTCTGAGATGGATGTAGACGAAGCCATACATTCTGTGTTGGCAACGATTCCCAAGATTGAGGATTTAAAGCTGGAACAAAGAGAATGTTTGGTCAATTTTATCCCGTGGAAAGATGTTATTGCCCTTCTTCCTACAGGATTTGGCGCATTACATACTTCACGACCAAACAGCAGCGATTGCTTAAACAAAAAAAGCGAGCAATCGAATCCTAATGCTGCAAGACGATTTCCAAGAAGGGAAACAGGCTACTGAATCAGGTCAGATATTTTGTCCTTACAGAGTTAAGAATTAAGTACTGTGCCAGTTGTTTCATGGGGATTCGCTCAGTGTTTTGGCCACACTAACTTACAAATGCATTTGGCTGCAGAACCTAAAAAACTAGTTACAGGCAAGTTTAACAAAAACTTAATACGTTTACCTTGTATTTCTTGAGGCATTTTTCCCAGACTCTTCCGCATCGCTGTCCTCACTGCTGCTAAGTTTGAGGTCCTCTTCCAACGGCCTAAAACATAAAAATATCATACACTGACTCTTAATGGTATGTAGTATTAATGATTCAAATGGAAGGGCTCATTTGTCTACTAGTCTAGATTCCACTCTACATATTCTAAGAATGATTTGAATCTGCTTTGAAAAACAAATGGCTAAACAAACTAGAGATTAACAGTATGTGCACATCAACTGACAAGAGCAAACCAAGCCTGGGTATAATTTGAAGCAAGGAGAATGGAAATTAAGCGCAAACTAATATTCAATCATTTTACATATGTTTTTTCAAAGCATATTCAAATAAAGGGGTTATAGAGATCTGATGACGCATCTGCACGTTTGCATGGTTAAGATCATACAAGGACAAAGGACTTACGTGGGTTGGTCTTCACAAGCTTTGGACTGATGGCTGCTGGAGCTTTTTGAGGAACGTTCTGAAATTGAACACATAATAAGTGATTCAATGCAACTTTCTATTTGTTTAATTTAATTTAATTAAGAGGTGTACTTACTATGACCGCTGGGGAATGGGTGAGAGTCCTAAATGCAAATGAAAAAACATAATTAATGTAACAATCTTATATTTCTTTGTCCTTTTTTTTTTTTCTTTTATCAGCCAAAATCCCATTTTAAATTTAGAATTGGCTCTGTGTACAATAAAAGCTAGAAATAGCAGTGTAGTTTCTGTTTAGTTACAGAGCAAGACACTAGGTTCTGGTCACATTGCATTCATATGGCCTCAATACTGTAGTGTCATTTGTGCATTTTTACCCACGCCAATACCTGCTCAAATTAGTTATCTAGTTCCCATACTAGTTTTAGTATGGACTGTTCTCTGGATAACTATTTTTGACAACCTTAAAATATGAGATTATGAGGCTCAGAGCTCTGATCCTACAGTTTTTCACGTGTTGTCAAAGATTATCCACAGATGTAATAAAATATAGTTTTACCAAGAAAAACTCTACAAAAGTCAGAATTCATGGAAACTGATGGAAATGAGGCACCCTGAACTCAAGTAAACCCAGTCTAATTTGACATGGTCGTGTAAAGAGGCAGTTGCCTTGGGGCTGTAACTACAATCCAGTTCACACATTTACAAACAAAACCATTCTCTTGAACTGCCTTATTATGGTGTTCCAGTAACACTGATACTACTGACCTTAGTGGGGAAAGGAAACTTTGAAGGCTCAGTTTTGCAGGGCGTGTGGATGGCCGTCAGTGGAGGAGGCCACGACTGAGTCATTTCCTGGAAAAAATGAAATGCAGACGGATTTAAATTAACATTGTGGAAACACACCTGACACACAACAACTAATATCTGTAGGCAGTAATGTACCTTCAGAATCTCATCCACACAGTTGGGGTCACTGGAGCCCTAAACAACAAAAAAATATATAGATTCTTATACTCCAAGCAAAAATAAGAACTACAGAGGATTTCTTTCTGAACATATCTATGTTTTCTGAAGATTTGGTATTTTTCAGTGTTTACATGTTAAAAGGCAGATTAAATTAATGGTTTACAAGTTTCATCTGCCTTTATACAGTTTATACAGCTACAGCTCATATCTTATCATATACTAATAAAAAAATGTTCCAGTAGTACAAAGAAAAAGTACTCATGATAAATACTGACCAAAAAATTTTGTTACATCTATCTATGTATTGAAAGATAAGTCGATATAGTAATTATTGTGACAGGCTTATGCCACTATTTAAAGGTGCATTGTATTACTTTTCTGGTGGAGAGTCCGTCAAAAGCTTTTCTCCGTGGATATGTTATTGATTTGTCTGGAATGTTTCACAGTATGGTATTAAAACCAGACCAAGTTACAGGTCAGATCTATGGAGAGGCAACTCTGCTCACAGTCAGAATACCTGTTTTTCTAGGTATAAATGAAAGTTAAAGCTGTTTAATGTCATATTGTGGAACATTCCAGGCAGTGCAATGACATATCCACCGAGAAAAGGTGGTGACGGATCCCTAACCAAACAATTATACAGTGCAACTTTAACATCCATCATAAATAAGCCTATATTGTTAGTATACGCACCCGTACCTCCATGGGCTGTGATGGGATTTTGAGTTTGGAGAGGGAGGCCTTCCCGTTGGACTTCATCTCCCCCACGGTGCTGCTGTGCGAGGGGGCTGTGATGTAGCTCTCTGCCTGGGAGCTCTTGGCCTCGGTGGTCTCCTGTCCGTCCATGGGCCTGACGTATGCGGTGGGCTTCTGCTGCATGGAGCCCGGCTTGGACATGAGCGAAGGGGGGAAGGCCTGGCTCGAGTGCTGCCCGGTGGGGAACGTGTGGACCCTGGAGAGGAAATTTTAATTAGTGGATATAATATTGGTAATAATAGGGATTGTAGAGATAGACCGATATTTTGGTTGGAGGATATTTTGGCTTTTAGAGTATTACCTATCGGTTTTAAATCTCCAACAAAGGTCAGTATTTTGTTTGATCGAAAAAAAAATACACAAAAAGGTTTATTTGAGCACTAAATATGAAAAGGCAAACTGCACTAAATGTGAAACACAGCTTAAAAGTTTGAGGTAAAATTGGTTTTGGGTGAGTTTTAAGTACATAATTTGAGGAAAATAATCAAAATTTGCCCTACATATTTTCCCAACAGTATTGACAAAGTTTATCGAACATCGTTTGCTCTGGAATCTAAACGAGGAATATCAAGATCAACCATGAAAAACCATACCGGTCCATCTCTAAATAATTGTACGAAAAATACAAAATTTTACTTATAAGGTTTGTGACTGCGTGATTTGCGATTTATGTTTTAATAGCAGGATTCTATTCAAAGTTCCTAATTCAAACGCATCCAGAATTAGCAAAAACACCTCAATATATGAACTGACCGACTATAACATAATACAAGAATCACATTTCAAATATACATGTACAGATCTAAACTACATGGGTATGTTTTGTTCTTTGCAAAGTACTCATGGCTAACTGCATCCATTCTAATTGTGCTTTCGATTGCTATTAATCTTGCAGATAACAATGCGATACACAATTTCAATTTCATGCATCTTTCATTAAGTGTGGCTGCGATTCTGTCCATTAGGCCCTTCGATCATCTTCGTACACAAATTCACACAAGTTACAATGTCAAGTTTTAGTACTAAGAATATTATGAAAAAGTGAAACGCTTTTAAATCAAAATTAAGGTACTTTCTTCAAGTGACCCAAAAGTTTAGGAGCACTGTCAAGGCAAATCATTTACTAGATCTTCAGTGTGGTCAAAAGTCCTCAGAATGGTGGTGTTGCAATAACAGGTAATGTGAGTGAACATTATTGAGAGTCAAAGGCATAATTGAAGGTTGAGCTATTGTGCACATTTATCATAATTCATGGTAAAGTAGCTTCATCTATGGTCCTTAAAATGGCACCCATAACAGGAAAAAGTTATTTGACTGAAACCCATAATAAAAAAAGAGTTAAAAAGGCAAATTGAATGTCGAGCTATTATTATCATCATTATTTACTGTAAAGTCGATTCATCTCAACACCCTTACCTGGAGGGGGAGTCCCAGCTGGCCTCCCTGTCCCGTGGAGACTTGGGCCTGTAGCGGTCTTTGCTGTGATGCTGTTCTCTGGACGAGCTTAAATTCCCTTTAGCGGGACTCGACGTGTGCGTTTTCGAATGTTCAGACGCGCTGCTATGCTTACTCGACTTCTTTTCTCGCACCTCCGCGCCGTGCCTTTGGCTACTACTACTACCACTGCTACCGCTGTTACCGCCCCTTTGGCTGTTGTGCCCGCTTTGCAGTCCTGAGCGTTTTTGGGATTGGGAAGAAGTGGAAACAACTGGAGTCCATTTGCTCTGTCCGCTGACTCCCGTACCACCGCCGCGCTGATCCGATGCGTAAAGGCCCGTCCCGGACTTGTCCTCGGAGGAAGAGGAGCTGTTATTGTTGGAGGATTTGGAGAGTTTGGGAAGAGTGTCTGCGCCGATGGGTTCTTTCATCTCGTCGTAGTTTCCAAGCATGCTCTGGATACGGCTCGAGAGTTTGTCCTCTTTGCTGGACTGTGGGGACGAGAGCAAAATGGAGAAATGTTAGAACTTTGCAGAAGTATGAATAGGTTTACGGCTCTGTGTAATGACAGTGTTGGTTCTATGCAATTAATGACATATTTAAAGAGAAAGGTTAAGGTTCATGGTGTAACTTATCTGGTGGAGGGCCTGTTAAATGCTTTTCTCCATAAAGACGCTCACAGAATGGCATTTGAACCTTTATGTCCATGAGGAGATCACCCTCACAGTCAGAATGCCTGTTTTTTGAGCTATAAAACCCACCTGTAATTTATTAAACGTAAAGTAGAACTGTTTAATGTCATACCATGGAACAACATAGAAACAAGAAGGTGACGGACCCCCAACCAAAAAGTTATCAAGAGCACCATTAACTTGATTTTTATTTTTATTTTTTTATGAAGGACCCAAAAAATAAAGTTGCAGTAGTAGTTGTATATTACTTTAAAAGTGCACTTTTCTGAAGGAGGGTCTGCCATATGCTTGTTTTCATGGAGAACCTGGAATATAGTATGGGGTATAAATGTAACTAAGCAATATTCCACCTAGTGCCTCCGCTCAATTTCATTTCTCTCCAGCGACTAGATCGGAATACACTAGATGGTTTGCAAGAACCTCGGAAGTGCGAGTCCAGGCACCAGCCAATCAGAGAAGAGCCATACATTCTGTGTTGTCAATGATTCCCGAGATCAAGGATTTAAAGCCGGAACAAAGAGAATGTTTGGTGAATTTTATCAAGAGGAAAGATGTTACTGCCCTTCTTCCTACAGGATTTGGGAAAAGCTTAATATATCAGTTAGCCCCGTTAGCAGCGCATTACATATGTGACCAAATGGCAGCAGTTGGTGAAAGTACCCGCCTACTGTCGAGCAAACGAATTCTAACACTGCGAGGTCAGACAGTTTCTATGAAGTGAAACCGGTTGAGGAATCAGGCTAGGTGTTGCCTGCTTCTTTGTGGAATATTCTAGGAAAACCACAAATATTTTTACAGAGACAAAATGGTGGCTGGCCCTCCAAGAAAAAAGTTACATAGTGACACTTTAAAGTATGCTGTAAAGTACCCACAATGACAAATGAGAAAAAAAAAAGATGGTGCCATATATAGCTTGTAGTTACAATTCAAATATCAATATATTTATGCCCCATTGATTTATACAATAATAAAGACCATACTACTAACAGAACCAACATTATTATGTAAACCTTAATTACAAATCCTATACACTTAAGAATCCTTCACTCAAAAAACAATATTAAATTAGGATAGGGAAACATTTACTATTGATTTTGTAATTTAATTTTGCACAACCAATAACACAAGCCAAAAATAAAATGGCTTTCTTTCGTGGATGTCAATAACAGGCTCACAAAGGCGAAATTTTGGACTCGGTTCCTTATTGGTGGATCTCTGGACAATACAGATTATCCAAAACATTGTAGAGCCGATCCAATGAGATTTCCTGGAGCACAAATTGTGTTAAAAGCAATCCAATGCAAGTAATCATTTGGTCCACCCCTTGAGCCGCTCTCCTCCTCCCCCCGAGCCTTAATCAATCATGCTAAATTGTCCGGTTTTCAGGAGACCAGTGTGAAGCTGGTAAATGGATTGGAACTGTTCAAAGTATCTTGTTTCAGTCTTGAAGGAAACACAAACACGCCTTTTGCAGGACTCGTACTGGTCACTTCAGAGCACACCTCCGGCTCCTGTTTGTTAGGACTGGCTCTCACTCATGGAGATTCACATGTGGTTTTAAAAGGTTGGGTTACATGCAAGAATTTAAAACAATGAACATTTCTATACGGATGTGAGCTATTAGTCAAATTACAGGCGAAACCACATTTTGACTTTGACTGAAAGTGGACATTTTAGACACTTTAGGCACTGATAATCAAATATCAGTACACATTACATATTTATTTACTTTCTTTTCATTTCAGGCTCAAATTACAAAAGAGGTATAAACAGCTAGTCCTTTTTGTGTCATGTTGCATATAGTTGAAGGCCCTATATTACACAGAATGGATTCTTGTGAACTTTCAGCCATGTTGTAATGTTGTTACCTCCTCAAAACTATATCTGGTGTTGTGTTTTAATTATATTTTATGAATATATCGATATGAATGTTGATCTTCCAATAGTGCAATACAACTACGCAGTTAGTAAAGTTGCGTATTTACAAGTACACTTATATTTTCTAGACTTCTTTCCCATGCAGACGTTACTTGTTAACACTTTATAGTGACGGTAGATAACCACAAGATTTGCCTCATCGTACCACATCTGCTCCATTCAAAGAGAGGAGTGGCTCTGATGTTTAAACTGATACTTTGGGCTTTAGGGTCTGGTCTGAGGAGATATAAAGACTTCAACGCTGGCCCGTAAAAGTCCTCCTGACCTGAACATACATGTGTGAGGCAGGCCACAGCTGCAGCGAAAGAAAAACAGCCAACTTCGACTTAGTGAAGCAGAGAAAATGTCAAACTAAAGCTTATATAAGATTCAGACAGGCGTACAGAGAGACATGGAGAGAGAGAAAGAAAGGATGGTTGAGTTAGGAGGTATCAATTCACTTCAATGTCAGAGTTGAAAGATTTTGGAGACGTCTGGTAATGTAATTTGTCATGAAATCAAAAATCAGTTTACAGTGCAGTTTTCACAGCACACTGAAATATGAACTGCTAAGATTACAGAGGAAACAACAATAGAAGTCCAGATTACGCCATTTTCTGATCTGTTACACAAACCCTGCATATTTAGGCTGCGTTCTTCTCTCAGACAGAAAACATTCCCCCTTGAGATGTCATTTGTTAATACAGGAAGTGCTCCAATGTGTTTTTAAACTCCATACACTAGGGATGTAACAATAACCAAAATATCGTGATATCGTATCATCAAAGTTCTCACAATAATATCGTGGACCATCACAATATATTGAATTACAAGTCTTTGATTACATTGAGAGTTATGATGCCACAATAGCTAAAAAAAAGACAGAGGGAACTACATAGACCATGATCCTTTGCTCCATTTCAGTGTAGACTACATGAAAAAATAACAGTTCTAAGCACTAGCATAGCACTAGCATATTACTACTAAAACTAGCATATTAAAAGTTTTGTTTGCCTCCACAAAATATCACAATAAATATACCGTGAGATGTATATCGTGAAAATATCATATCAAAAGATTTGGATATTGTTACATTCCTAATCGCGAGCCTCCCCGCCATACCGTGAGCTGTCCCACGTTATTGCACCGTGAGGTTCATACCGTGACGATATCGTATTGTGAAACATATCGTATTGTTACACCTCTACCATACACCTTTTATGTAATCTTTTGGATGATTTTAGCCGTGGAATTGACAATCTCTGCTGAACTAAAGATAAAAAAGTAGTTGTTAACTTGAAAATGACCAGTATAAGACATCACAATGCAGGATTTCTTACTTAAACATGAACAAAACACAACTCCAGGAACATGTTTGATGAGATAACAGCATTATAACATGGCTTAAAGCTCACACAAGAATACATGCATAATATAGGACTTTTAAAGAGGACACTGTGTTAGCAAATGACTGCAGCCTAGAGTAGCCATTTGTTATTTAGATTACCCTTGCAACTGTAGTGTTTACACATCTTAACCTAATTTGTGTTTTGCGGATGGGTAGTTTAATAGTTCCTTTAAACAAATGTAAACACAGAGCAAAACCTGACTCACACATTGTTAATCAAAGAAAAAAAAAAGTTCAGTTAGTGGTGTGTATAACTTGAGTCTAAATTTAGGCTACCTCAGACGGACTGTTGCATCGTATTGTCAACCACAGAGCACATGACTCATGACTCGTTGAATAAAGTGGTTCTTGTAAGTGCAGCTAACAGACATGTGCATCTGACACAACAAAGAACTGTATAACTACATGGCAAGAAGCTATTATTTTTGGGTTAACAAAAGGGACTAATCTTCATATATTGTACCTACATCTGCTTAACATGTAACTCATACCTCTACAAACATGTTCTCAATAGGTATGTAACAATAACCGAAATATCGTGATATTGCATCGTCAAAAGTCTCACAATAATATCGTGGGCTGTTACAAGAGATCAAATTACAAGTTCTTTAGCTTAAATGCTTGGTTTTATAGTAGCAATAGCTAATAAACATTGGGAACTACATATCCCATGATTCATTTCAGCGCAGACAACATGAAGTTATATGTTTTTTACTTAAATTCTTGGAATTATGACAGTAATAATTCACACCAAGTTCTTGTCAGAGTATTTTAAAAGCAAAAAAGCATCCCAACTACAATTATATCAGCCTCTCCAAAATATCGTAATAAATATCATACCGTAAGATGCGCATCGTGACAATATCTTTTTTTTTTTTTTTTTTTTTTTAATAGGGACAGTGCATATTAATGAACATCTACAACATTGCAGTGTAAATATGCCAGATTATAGCAAGACTGCTAATTTCCATCTGTAGTCCCTTGGCAGGTAACACCACAAATTTAAACAAAGCAAAAACAAGTAACAAATCTATACTAAAAGTGTCCACAAGTCTGTTTTTTCTTTAGCCACTCTTTTAAGTAGGACTTGAAGGTGGCAAGAGTTGAAGTTTCTCTTATTGATGGTGGCAGACTGTTTTTGTGCTTCTGACTGAGAGCACACCATCATATCATATCAAGAGATTTGGATATCTTTACATCCCTAGTTCTGAAAGACTTAATTTGAATATTAGCTCAGTGATTAACTTTAGCAGTTCATATTTCAATCTTCTCTCAATTGTTCTTTATTTTGGACATTAAAATCTGTATAAAAGCAATAGCAGTCTCCCCTTTCCACCTAAATCTTACCAAATACACAAATACTTAAGGTTCCATAGTGGTCCATGGGCGTATACTAGTCTATGTGCTCTTATACCTGTTCTGATACAGCTCAAGATCATTTTAAAGCTATTCAGGAACACTTCATTTCTGTTCTGTTGACATGAATTTTAAAGTACTGATTAGGGATGGGCATGATTAGTCGATTAATCGATAATTGATCATTAAGAATTTCATCGATTACGTTCATTTTAATCGACAAACCGAATGTAGGTTGCTGTGCGTAGCGTGACCAAACAGGGGTCTGTACATGTAGCTCTCTGCACTCAGAAGGAGCGAGCAAACACAAACAGTCGGTCAGTCTGCAACGTACTGAAGTGCAAATGCGAACGATGTGCAATGATGATTTGTACAAGAAAGTCCACGCTTTCCGTTCGGGACAAGTGTGAGTCCATGTGTACAGTGCACAAAGCAGCACATATGTTTCGGTGTCCAGTGGGAAAAAGCTTTGCCAGGTGAGAGTCGCGCAATGTCGATGACGAGTCCCCACCTCCCTCTCCCTGTACGGTGTCCTGGTTTTGACAAACGCAAATATTGTCACACTAACCTGTATTCCACTGAGTCGTGTCTTTTAATCCAACAGAAATTGACCGCATCAGCGCACAAGAGCTGTATTTTTATCTTCGCTTAGTTTATGCAAATGACCGATGCGGTTTTAAGTTTTGTTTCTGTGAGAGTTGCGCAAAACTGAATTAAACACATTATAATCTAAAACGGATAGATGTGGCTCTAGAATCGTTATGGTTTATATGTCATAAAGTTGAATTTATTTATGCAGATTAGTAGTGCAGATAATAATAATAATGATGATAATTTTAATATAAAAATGTTAATGATTAATCGATAATCGATCGTTAATTCTTCCGACGATCGATTAAGAAAATTTCACCGATTGCCCATCCCTAGTACTGATACAGGCTCAAATGAGTATCTAGTTGTGATACTAGTTTTGAATGCCGTATCTGATTTTAGTATCTGATTTTCAACACTTTAGACAACACTATCTGCTGTTTACCGCATTGCCAAGAAGAGGCCTATTGTTTTGGATGTAATCTGTTTTTGACCTTTCACTCTGTTGTGGGCCAAACACGGGGCAGCCCTCCTCCTCCTCCAGACCTGTCAGGACGCATTCCTGGTGGCAGCTTTGATGGTGACGGGCCGCTGCAGCTAAGGAAAGAGAGCCACTTTCTGCTGCTCAAATCTGGTTAGAGGCAAAGATTACGCCAGCGCGCAGAACTGGAATCCGCTTATTACACACAAGCTGGTTGGGAAAGAGGAGAGACTGTTCGGACGGCCGGCCTACATGTGCTGGATCTATGAAGACAAAAGGAGGGGAGGAGAGAAAGAGAGGGAGAGTGAGAGGGAGAACAAGACAGAGAGAGAGAGAGAAAGCAAGAGGGGGAGAGAGAGAGGGAGAACAAGACACAGAGAGAGACAGAGAGAGAGAGAAAGCAAGAGAGGGAGAGAGAAAGAGAGAGAATAAGAGGGAGAACAACACGCACAGAGAGAGCGAGAGGGAAAAAGAGAGGGAGAACAAGACACACACACAGAGAGAGAGAGAGAGAGAGAAGAAAGCAAGAGGGAAAGAGAGAGGGAGAACAAGACAGAGAGAAATCAAGAAAGAAAGAGTGAAAGCAAGAGAGCAAAAGAGAGGGAGACAAAGAGAGAACAAGAGAAAAAGAAAGTAAGAGGGAGGACAAGATAGAGAATGACAGTAAAAGCAAGAGAGGGGGAGAGAAATAGAGAGGGAGAGAAAGCAAGGGAGGGTGAGAGAGAGAGCGCAAGAGAGGGAGAGAGAAAGAAAGCAAGAGAGCAAGAGGAAGAGGGAGAGAAAAGGAGAAAGAGACCGAACAAGAGGGATGACAAGAGAGAGAGAGCAAGTGAAAGAGAGCAAGAGTGCGAGAGAAACAGAGTAAGAGGGAGAACGAGAAAGGGAGAGAGAAAGAGAGAGGGAGAGCAAGCAAGAGAGGGTGAGAGAGAGAGCAAGAGAGGGGGAGAGACCAAGAGCAAGAGAGAGAGAAAGAAAGAGAGAAAGCAAAAGAGGATGGGAAGAGAAGAGAGAGAAAGGTCAGATCAAGGGATAGAAAGAGGGTTGTGGAAAAAAAAGAGAGGAAGAAACAGAGGGTGCGGACAGAACGAGAAAGAAAAAGACAGGAGAGAGGCGGAGAGAGAAAGCAAGAGGGAGAAAGGATGAGAAAGAGAGGGGGAGGGAGAGACGCACACAGCGGGGGGCACTTCCATTTAACTGGCCCTGAGAGGCAGATTAGGATAGCATTACTGGCACTAGGATCGTGTCCAAGGGAAAACAATATGTATCTGGCTTATCACATTTTGCCTGTGAAAATTAAAATATGGTCTCGTTAAAACACAATATCATTTGCAAGTGAGCGGAGATAAACACCATCCAGAGACCGAAAATAGCATATTTCCTTTAAACAAATGTGTGTTACAGAGCTGTTATCTCTCAACTTACTACAGAAAAACTTAAAATAGTTTACAATAAATAAAAATTCAAACATTATGAGACTTTCTGATGTAATAAGACTATTTACTGGTCATGTCTGGCCCAGAAAGTCTCATAATGTGTGAATTTGTATTTATACGAAGTTGTTCTGTAATTATTTGAGAGAGAAATAACAGCTCCATAACACACCTGAATCAGTTTTGTCTTATTTTATTTTTGTTTTAAGGAAACAAATGCTGTTTTGAGTATCAGGCATTGGCAGATACTTAAAGCTATAGTATCGGAATCGGTATCGGAACTGAATAAGCTATATCGATGTAACCCGAATTTAAATGCCCAAACCCGGAATCGATATTTAGAAGCTGATATCTGACCTGGCTAAGTTTTCACGATTTCCAATACCAGTTCGTTATTGAATATTTTAAGACCATAAAAGCAGTTTGATCTAGTAAGTACTTCAAGTTACTTCGTAATAGCAATATTGTCATTGACAGCAATCACTAACAAATCTGTGTCAATCTAAAACACTGCAGATTGTCCGTGCAGCTCTCATTTCCTGTCACAGTTATGATTCTCCAGAAGTGACTCATTTAAAGATTACTAGCATCCACTCTCTCTTGTTTATATAGTTGGCTCTTTCACATGAGACTGAAGAGATACCAGAGAAGGGGCGGGCTATATCCGGCTATATCCTTTATCCTTACGAGGAAATCAGTGGATATTATGAAACGCCATCAAATATTGTGCTTAAGGTTGAAGCATATTAAAAGTAGGACTGGGAATCGCGCGGACCCTCATGATTCGATATCATATATAGGTAACAATACGATATTATCAAGATAATAGATGGATTGCCCATGATATTTTGTAGTACGTATCATTATTTGTAAAAAACAAATACATTTTAACAACAGTATTTCTTTGATAAACCACTACATGTGCAAAGTCAATGTGGAACAAATACTCTTGGTGATACGTAGAATACAGCAGCCCACCAAATTTAGTATCCATATTTCAATATTTTAGCAGTGAATGAACTGTAAAAGAAAGTGTTGAATTATCATGTCATACCACAAATTAAAAGCTGGATTTGCAGAATTTTACATTTTTAAGACAGACAATGTAATACTGTGCTAGAAAGGTACAATACTATACAATACAATTCTATGCATTTTTGAAGTAATGCATAATACTACTTCAAATGCATTAATATTGTAAATGGTAAAATGCTGAAGCTCTCACCCCTCACCTTAAAAAACTGATCAAAAGTGACTCGTGATGTGTGTCGTGAACTGTGATGACACGTACCACTTTGTACGGCTCAGGAAAGAGAGGGGAGTTAGCTGGAAACGCCTCTCCTCCGCCCTGCTGGATTTCTTGATTTCTCCTTTCACGTTCTTTCATTCGGAGCACATTGCGGTCCTCACGGTTCATGTTGCTGAAAAAAAACAACGCAAAAATCTCAATTAGTCGATGTACTGAATTAAAAAATAAAAATAAATTGAAATTGTAAAACTTTTCAAAACATTTCTCAAGATCTTCTTTTTAAAGTAATGAATCATCCAGTGGTTGATAGTGAATGAGAGATGTTAAGGACATAGTACTGCTTATTCTACTTTATTATTTATCAGTAGTGCCTCTGAGTATTGCTTTGTTTTGCAGCAAGCAAGCAATGCACTTTCCGAACTGATATGTAGCCACTAAATTTGATCCATCTATTATTTTTTTCTTTAAAGGTTTATATTAGTTAACCGCTTATTACTAGAGTCTTTTTCTCTGCATTATAATGTTGAATAATTTGTATCTACACACTCGCAGTCAATCTATTGTCTGTAATTGACCCATTAGTGACCTTAAAGGGACAGTTTGGAATTTTGGACACAGAGCCTCATTTCCTCATTTTTCATCGCATGAATCATTGCGTGTTGAGGGACTATTTTCTCATGTATCAGTCCACTGCTGCCAAGCAACTCAGACATAAATCCTTCAAATGCAAGGTTGGTTTTACTTCTAAAATTATTCTATCAACACAGACATTCACATTGACAGTCTGGTGTTATAACAGATTTGCTCCGGGTGCTTTGTGGAGTGGGTAAGACTGTTTTTAGTGGCACGCTAACAATGGCCATTGACATGCACTAGCCTAGCACCCGCGACCTCTGCAAATACAAGAACCGGATGGAATATTTTAAAAAGTGTCTCCACACGTCTCCAACACTCTGGCTAACTAGGAAATTAGGTCCTATGTCCAAAATTCCGGACTGTCCCTTTAACAGAAAATACCATCAAAACTATTACTATTGCTTACTGACATCTGAAAATTAACAATTAGATGATCTTTAAACCACTTCTTTCACTTCCTTTGCAAATGGACATCTGAACACATTGCATTAGACAGCATACTGGAGTCCATACATCATAAACATAGGCTTTACAGGGTGACCTGTGGAGAGTCTCTTGTAATAAGCTTAGCCAGGTCTGGTCTAGACACAGCAGTGCCCTTTCGCTGCAAATAATCTGGTGCAGATGGCCAAGAGAGATCTGCTGAGACAGAAACACTCAACTCATGCACTTTTATTGTGTGTAAATCTGCCCGCTTCACTGGGAATTATTAAAAGTATTATAGTACATTGCAAGTCAGCGCTATAAAAAGGAAGAAAAGGGAATTTGGTATGCAAAATTATGGGGTCAGTACCAAAAGATCCAAATGTTTCTTTATGATTTTAACTATGTAAATGTAAAGCAGATTTACATTTTGCTTAAGGGATGTCAATTTTATTCAGTTATTTTTTTATTGTTGTAATTGTGATGATTCAGAACCAGTATAAACACATGAACTAAAAAGTAAGAATTGTGAGAGGGTTAGAAGCTAAAATACTTGACATGTTGTTTGTGTCACATTTATTTTACTTTTTTAGTCAAAGTATAATTTCATGAAGCTGGTCGCATAGTAAAGGAATGGTGATCTATGAAACTGTGTGAGAGAAAGTTAAAAAAAAAAGGATTTTACTCTTAGTTAGTCACGGTGAAAATAATAGTGACAATAACTATAAAATTGATGTTTCTTCTCATAGTAATGGTAACACAAAAATTTAAGGACATCCAGTTCAACCACCTAACAAGCAGCAACCTAACTACCTGTTTTAAAATACCTGCTTATTTTGTCAATTATTTATAGTAAAACATATTGCCATTATGGTGTTATGTCCAAAAACACTGCCTATTGTTACTGACAAATCACCATTTTAGGACTTATTGTTTTCCCTGTTAGTCAAGGAAAACAATAGACAGCCATAGTTCTTCTGCTTTATAAAAACAGTCTGCGGTGTAACTTTAAAAGCCACCTGTGACCTGTGAAGTTGCATAACATATTATCTTTGTCTTAGTAAAGCATACAATGCAACTAGGAATAATAAGGCTGCATACTTTTTTAACTACCAAAGGACTGCTGTTCATGTCAGGATTACAGAATACTCAGTATTGCATAGTAGAGTTTAAGTACTGCTTAAGATTTGTGTTTTCTTCAGATCTGTAGTCTCACAGTGGTCACATCTACTTCCTGTTTTGCTGTTGTGGCTGTGCTGACCAGATTACAAAAAGAGAACATGTAACCTCACATTATCATAGTGAAATAAGGTTGAGTACATCAAATATTTTATTCAGCAGTATAGAAAAAAATTAAATAAAACAAAAAAAGAACACATTTATTTTGGATGGTAAGGTATATTATCTGTTTTTCAAAGTGGTCTTTATTATATTTATTTTCCTGCAATTCTAGATAATAATGTAAATGTATGCCACAATTTCCTAGAGACTACATCACAATTACTATCTTCTTCCAAGAGACTCGAACCCTGACTGCAGCCAAAAGGACCAAAAGGAGGAGTGGGTGGAGAAAAGTGTCTGAACACAAAAGCACTGAATCATGATTTAGCAAACAAAGTACAACTGTCACGGTAATTCACAATTAGAATTAAATATCTGTGATCATATTGCTTGAGCCCGTACAAACCTAATCTTACATTGTACTTACTCCTAACAAAATAAACACGCTTCTTTCATGATCCTTGTTTATCAAAAGAAGTTCTAGGCGTGTCACCTTCGGCCGAGGTTTTAAACTCCTGCCAACATCCACTATGTTTGAGAACATGTTGACAGAATGCGATTAGGCAGCTCCCCGTCGACCTCCTCCTTAAATATAAACAACTAGAGACCAGCTCCGCTCTTTTTCACCCAATTAGCAGCTCACAGCTTGTCTCAAACACCAGTTCACACCATACGCA